>NC_053397.1:84192854-84492854 GCF_905171765.1 Bufo bufo | reverse complement strand
ATTATGCCTGCACTTCATGCAATGTGAAGTTTCCTAGAGGTCAAGCGAACCCCCTCTGTGCCTCATGCCAGGCCACCCAGAGCGTGCCACCTCAGTCGCAGTCCACTGACGTGCACTCTTCTGCTGGAAGTATGGAACCGGAATGGGCCAAGTCCCTGTCCCGGGCGGTTACTGACCTGTCTAAGATCTCTTTCCTTAATGGGTCGTTTGGTGGAGACGTCGTCACCTGCACAACCTGCTCTATCCCAGGGCGCACCATCCAGGAGCAGGCACCTCAGCAAGTGTCCCAGGCAGGAACACCCCTCCTCCTCGGATGCATCGCCTTCTCCCCCTTCCCCCGGTTCGCTGTCCAGGGCGTCCTCGTTGGTTGGAGACCATTCGTCCGGAGGAGAACTCGCCGAGTCGGACACTGATCTGGATCCGGACCACTCATCCCAGATGGCCGCCTTAGTGGACAGTCTGGTTTCGGCAATCCGGGACACCTTTCAGCTTCAAGAGGAGGGCCCCTCTTCCAGTGACCAGGGGGTTTCCTTCCTGCGTAGCAAACAGGCTCCCAAGTCGTTCCCGGTACATGACTATTTTTCCGTCCTCCCCGCTAAAGGATGGGAGCATCCAGGTTCACGTTTCCTGATTCCCAAGCGACTGGATCTTCTTTATCCGTTGCCCCCGGATTGGGTGGGTAAGTGGTCTTCCCCTCCAAAGGTGGACCCGCCAGTGGCTCGCCTGGCCAAGAATACCACTATTCTGGTTGCGGACGACTCCTCTCTGCAGGACCCCGTAGACCGACGGGTCGAATCGTTGGCGAAGTCAATTTTTTTTCTGCCACCGGTTCGGCATTCTGTCCCATTTTCGCTTCAGCGTGGGTGGCTAAGGCGGTTTCCGAATGGGCCCTGCGCTTACATCAAGATTTAGTAAGCGCAGTTCCTCATGTACACCCGCAACAGCTAATTCTGAACAGTTGCTTGAAATGACAGATGAGCTTTAACTTGACTTGTCATAATTGTTTTAAAGCATAGCTGCCATTGTATTCTAGCTTTGCGAGGATTTTCCTTTCAGTCGCTGCTATGAGATGTTCTCAGCTTCTGTTATAGCACTTTTTTCTGAAATCTTGTAAATCTAAAAACTGTCACTTCCCCACTTCACTGAATCTTTTTTTTTTTTTCAGGTTGTGATCATTTACCTTTCTTTCCTTTGTGCTCGAATTTTGGATATTCGCAAGGAAACTCGTGCAGCCAGAGTTATACAAGCAGCTTGGAGAAGACACAGACTGGCAGCAGAAGAACAGTTATTACAGGTGAGTCGTCTTATGACTGATCTTATAAATATGCGTCTTTTTATTCCGTAAAGTTATTTAAAGGGGTTCTCTCGTCCCATAATCAATTTTTCTGTCTGCCAAGAGTACACCGAACATTGCATATGTTTGCCCCGTATACAGTTTTTCCATTCTCTAACCCAGCACACATTTCTTTGTAGTGTTTCACTGGTCTTGCTCTGCTAAACATGGGGAGTGGAGGTGTAGGGGACATGACTACTGCAGAGACAACAGTGGGACACAGCAAGCCCTAAGAAATGCTACAGAGCAAAGCATGCTGGGTTTGATTAGGCAACATGACGTAAGGCATGCAAATATCCTGCAGAACGGGGGCAGGAAAGTGGTATATGGGGCAAAAATCTGCAGTATATCGCATACTCTGTGCAGATAAAGCCACAAACTGTTAAAGGGGTTCCAGTTAAATAATATTTTTTTTTTTTATTGTTCAGCGTAAACATTTTTATGAGGACACTAAAACTGAGTTTCTTTGAGCTGCACTTCAAAAGCTCTGTGTTCTACACTTGGCTTTCATAACCCACCTCGGATTATATTGTCAATTGCCACATACTTAAATTTGCATTCCCTCCTCTGGAACCCGCACCTATACTATACTATTTTCAGTCCCAATGAAATGAATGGGAAGCGCACCGTGCAAGCGCAGCCACCACTTTATTCCCTTTTGGGCTTATGGGAATAGCTGGCTATTTCGTCAGTCTCATAGAAATGAATGCACCCTCCGGCACTTTGTTGGCTCCCTTGTAAGTATAGGTGCATGTCCCAGAGGTGGGACCTGCACCTATCAGACACATCCTAGTGATATGCCCCTAATGTCGAAGATGGGAACCCTTTAAAGGGGTTCTACAGCCTATTTATTAAACGGATCTTTCTAATGTCCTGTCATGGAAGATTTTTAGGGTAATACGTAGTCCCCAACCTCTGCTGATGCCACTGCAGCGCACACCCAGGCTGTGGGCGCTTCCACCTGAATCCTGACCGGATGTGTCACCACTTTTTGTGTTCAGCTGTATTGTAGTAAAATAACTGTTTTTGCTTTTTCAGAGGAAGCACAAGGCCGCCTGTGTCATCCAGCGTGCTGTTTGCAAATTCCTGTCACGACGTAGGGTTTTACGGAGAATTTCCTCTGCCCTCATAATCCAAAAGCACTGGAGAAGATACTTGGCCTACAAGATGTTAGTGGAATTAAAAACTCTAAGACAGAAAGAAATAGAGACTTGTGCCGCTGTAGCCATTCAGGTATGTATAACATCTTTATGATCCGGCTTTTATTTCTGATTTCACAGCATAGAACCATAAAGCATGTGTTAATGGAGCTCAGCAACTTGTAAAAGCCTCTGCTTGCTTTTAAAGGGCCTGTCTCCTGTTTGGCTGTAAGATAAATGTATTACATGGCAACCATTTAAATCAACCCACCAGACTAGGAGCGCCTCTTTGAAAGGGTCACTGTATTTTCAGTTTTTCCTATTTTGTAGGGACAGTGATCTTAAAGGGTAACTAACCTTTTATATAACTTTATTTTAAACGGCTTTTAATTCTTTTTGGTAATACAGCTGGAGTTCAGGGTGTCTATTGTGCTGTGCTATCTTTCCATCAGTACAGCGCTGGCACTTATGTGGTGGGCAGGCATAGAGGCGTCAGGGAGCTCTGTACTGGTATTAGGCTGTGCCTGTTTTGCTCAGCTAAAACCCCTGCATGGCACATCAATACTGGAAACGGCAGTGTGCTGTGCCAGGCTTTAGTTGATTGGGCACAGGCAGGGGCAGCGATGTGTCCTCCAGGCTGTACAGAGCTGACTGAGGCCCTTATGCTTACAGTACCGTGGAGTCAGCCGTGTACTGATGTATGGATACCAAAGCACAGTAGACTCCCTGAACTTCAGGTGTCTATGTTGTAATTAAAACCGTAAAATAAATGAAATTACAAAAAAATGCAGTATAGGCTATTTTAGAATAGTACAAAATTAGTTACTGAAGACTGCTATTTGGAATATAGAGAGGTAGGCTACTAGGCCTACCTCCTATCTTGCTACTCCAACCCTTATCTTTATACTAAATATGTACACTAACGATCTCTGCCTGTGTCCATACCTGACTTGCTGCAAGCACTGCTCCTTTTTCCCGTTTACTAAGGCCTCTTTCACACGAGTGAGTTTTCCGCGCGGGTGCAATGCGTGACGTGAACGCATAGCACCCGCACTGAATCCTGACCCATTCATTTCAATGGGTCTATGTATATGAGTTTATTATTTTTTTTTCACGCATCAGTTTTGCGTTGCATGAAAAACGCAGCATGGAGCTGCGTGAAAATTGCATTGCATCCGCAAGCAAGTGCGCGTTGAGATGTTTGTATACCTTTTTTTTTTTTTTTTTTTTTATGCGTGTGCAAAACACATTCAATCGCATTGCACCCGCACGATAAAAACTGAACGCGGATCGCAGACCAAACTGAATGACGAAATTGTTTGCGAAATCGCGCATTTTTCACTGAACGCATTTTGCAACGTATATGGACCTGCTCGTCTGCAAGTGCCCTATAGAGTGAATAATGCTGACCATAAATGTACCGTGTTCCTGTATACCTACTGTTAGCAGTCCCGTTCTCTCATCTGTGGGATAAGTGCAAGTCTAATAGGCAGAGATTATGACACCTGCACATAGGCAGGGGCTGGTGTAGCGAGATGACGGGCAGGCTCAGAAACCTATTTATTTTCCACATACAGCAGCAGTCTTCAGAGTTCAGTAGGTACTCAATACTGACTCTCCTTGGAAACCGTATTGCTAACAGGAGAATTAGACATGTTTCTTTGTTAAGATATATTACAAAGTTTCTTTGTACCATGAATTTATGCAAAGTTGGGTAAAAAGTTAGTGACCATATAACATCACGGTGCCCACACAGTATTAGAAATAAACTGAAATGACAGTTACACTTTAAAAGGGCTTGTCCAACTTCCAAGAGTGTGTTTTATTTTTTTTATAAATAACTGTTTCGTGTCATTCGTAGTCTACGCGTTTCGAACTAAACAGTTCTTATTCATGATGTCCTGAATAAGGACTGTTTAGTTTGAAACGCGTAGGCTGCGAATGACACTAATGGAGGTTGTACCACTGTACGAATTTTTATCACTGCAATAAAAGAACCAACGGCTCAAAAATTACAGGAGTGCTGGATCGTTTTTCTCTTTTATCCTTGTCTCAAATAGTTGGATAGAAAGGTTACTTCTGGCTCCCTTTTAAGGGTGCATTTACATGAGACGTTCTTGACCATTTGGCGAAATCAGCATCAAATGAGTACATGGATCCAGTGTGCTTCATCCTTCCAACAGCTAACTGTATTCTCTTTGCTTTACAGAAACATTGGAGAGGTTACGCAGCTCTGAAATACTACAGATCCTTTAAAGTATACGTTGTTCTCATGCAAGCAAGAGTCCGCTCAAAGATTGCTGCTGCTTTATACAGAAGGACCGTGTGTGCAGTGAGAACCATTCAAGTTCACGTACGCTCTTGGTTGTTGGCTAGAAAAGAGCAAAGCCGCTACCTCCAGCTAAAATCGGCGACCGCTGTTATCCAGTCTGCGTATAGGAGGTGGAAACATTATAAAATGAAAAAGGAAAATAAAGCTGCAGTAGTGCTTCAGAAAGCCTATAGGAGGAGGCAGCAGCGCAGGCTGGAAGCCAAGACCAATTCAGCCATTGCAATTCAGTCTCAATATCGTATGCTAAGGGAACGCCGTAAATACCTCACTGTACAGGCGGCTGTAATAAAGATCCAGTCCCTGTTTAAGATGAGGCAGGAAAGAAAATGGTATCTTGTCCTGAAGCAGACAGTGATCTATATACAAACACTGATCCGGGCTAACCACCTAATGCTCAGAGAGAGAGAATTGTTCTTCAGGAAAAGGAGAGCCTGTGTTAAAATCCAGTCTGCAGTAAGAGGATACCTGGTGAGAAGTCAGATGAAGGGATGGAATAAGGCTGCAACTGCTCTACAAGCTTACTACCGAATGCACAAAGCTAGGAAGGAGTATCTAACCGTTTACAGAGCTTCTGTGGTCATACAGAGGAGATTTCGGGCACACAAGGATTCTGTGCATCATAGGAAAACGTTCCTGTTAATGAAGCAGTCTGCTATACTGTTGCAAGCAACTTACCGTGGACACTTAGAGCGCAAACGGATGAGAATTTGGAATGCTGCAGCGGTAACCATACAAGCCAACTACCAATGTTACAGAGCAAGGAAGCATTATTTAAAAATACGCCAGTCTGCCTTAACTATTCAGAGTTGGTACAGAGGTAAACAGCAAGGGAGGAAAGAAATGGAAAGTTTCACGAAAACCAAGAGGGCGATTTCTGTGATCCAAGCTGCATACCGTGGCTTCAGAGTGAGGAGGCAACTTCACAAGCAGAACGTTGCCGCCGTTATTATTCAGTCTGCTTTCAGAAGATCACTTGCTCAAAAAAAGTTTGAAAAACTAAAGAAGTCAACATTAGCTATCCAGCGTCGCTACCGAGCTATGATGACTGGTAGAAAGGAAAGGCAAAAATACCTTCATGTGTGTCTGGTGGTGAGAAGGATACAGGCTGTCTGGAGGGGTAGAGAAGTTAGAAGGGAGATTCTGAGGATACACAGATCAGCCAGTCTAATACAGTCTTATTACAAAATGCATGTCTGCCAAACAAAGTACAAGACCATGAAGCGGTCTACTGAGCGTATTCAGGGCCACTACAGAGCTTATCTTACCCAGAAGCGACAGAGGTCCCACTACTTAAAAATGAAAGCAGCTGCTACAGTCCTTCAGGCCGCATATAGAGGGTGGAAGACCAGGAAGAATATCTTGAATCTTCATAAAGCAGCCTGCACTGTTCAGGCCTATTACCGCTCCCACAGAATCAGAAAACAGTACCTTAAATTGAAGATGAGCGCAACCACAGTGCAGAGGTGGTATCGCAACGCAGCAGCTGCACAGAATCGGAGAGCAGAATACCTTCACCTCAGGAGGAATGTGATCAAAATTCAGTCTATCTACAGAGGGATGAAGACTAGGAAGAGAGTAGGCCTGATGCGAACGTCTGTAACGTTGATCCAGTCAGTCTTCAGGATGCACAAGCAGAGAGTGGCGTACCAGAAAAGGAGGCAGGCAGCCGTGGTCCTCCAGCGACATTACAGAGCAGTGCTGTACGGCAGGCGGGTGCGCAAGCAATATTTCGACCTCAGAAAAGCGGCATGCACTATTCAAGCTGCGTGGAGAGGGAGAAGCCTCAGGAAGCAGATTGGACATATGTATATGGCTGCAACGGTGATACAGTCCCAATATCGAATGTTCAGAGAGCGGTGTTACTTTAACAAGCTGAGAAGGGTTACTGTCGCAGTTCAGCAGCGCTACCACGCTTCACAGGTGCGGAACAGGCAGATGTTGCTGTACCGCAATATGAGACGTGCTGCTTTGTGCATCCAGTCGTCTTTCCGGGCAATGAAGCAACGGTGTGAATTCAAGGCCAAGTGCAAAGCAGCCAGGGTCATCCAGAGAGCTGTCAAGTCATTTATAGCAAGGCGCAGATTTCTAGCTCTGCGAAATGCAGCAATAACTGTTCAGAAAAGATATAGATTAAAAAGGCTTGGTGACCATCCGAGACAAGAGTTCATCAAACTAAAGAAGGCTGCTCTGGTTTTACAAGCTGCATACAGGAGTGTCCGAGAGCGAGAGAAGCTGCAGAACATGCACTCCGCCGCCACTGTCATCCAGGCTGTGTTCAAAATGCACACTGCTCGTGTAAAGTTTCTAAATCTAAAGTGTGCATCAATCACCATACAGCGTTGTTACAGGTCCCATAGATCTGCTTTCTACAAGAGAGAAGCATTCTTAAAGCTACGTGAATCTGCAGTGATACTTCAGGCTGCTTACCGGGGTGCGAAGGTGAGGCGGGCAATAACTAAAATGCACCAAGCCGCCACCAAAATCCAGGCAACCTACAGGATGTATGTATGCAAACGCAATTATAAAAAAGCTCAGTGGGCAGTAGGTGTAATGCAGAAAAGATACCGGGCAAAGAAGATGAGAGACTTTGAAGTTTTGCGCTACTCTTTTTTAAAAGAGGCCACCATTTGTATGCAAGCCAGTTATAGAGGCTGGAGGGTTAGGAAAGAGTTAAGAAACCAGCGAAGAGCAGCCATCATCATCCAGAGGCAATTTAGAACATACACCGAGTGCCGTCGATACCTTGCATTAAAGGAGGCAAGCATTCGTGTTCAGAGACTATATAGAGCAACTGTTGCGACCCGCCAGCATTATCGGAACTATCAGTCAATGCGAAAAGCTGCATCTTGCATTCAGGCTTCATACAGAGGATATAAAGTAAGAAAAGACATTCAACTCAAATACCAAATGGCCACCAGAATACAAGCTTGCTTCAGGATGCACAGGGTCCTTGTTCTGTATAGGGCCCAGCGTGAGGCAGCTTGTAAACTTCAGACGTGGTACCGCTCCGCTCTCGAAGTTAGACGCGTAAGAGGACGATTTCTTCAGTTATATAGCTCAGCTGTCATTATTCAAGCCGGGTTTAGGGGAATGAGGGTGCGAAGAAATGTAAAAACCATGAAGAAAGCTGCCACTGTAATCCAGTCCAGTTATCGCATGTATGTTCATTACATATACTACAAACGCCTGATAAAAGCAACTAAAACCATACAGCGGCGATATAGAGGAAAGAAGATAAGAGACCAGGATATGTGTTTGTACCATTCCACCAAAAAATCTGCCTTGTTGCTTCAAGCAGCCTTTAGGGGAGCGAAAGTAAGACGGCAGATTAAGCGATTGCACCATGCTGCCACTAGCATCCAGAAGTGTGTAAAAGCCTATCTGCAAAGAAAGAAGTACTTAAAACTTCGATCTGCCGCCGCTTGTTTCCAGAGAAGATATAGAGCATTGATACTGGCGAGATCTGAGCGCTCCAGTTTTCTCACACTTCGAAAGGCTACAACTTGCATCCAGTCCACATGGAGAGCCTACAAAGCCAATGAAAAGCTCAAGCAGCAACACAAAGCAGCAGCAGTGATCCAAGCATCTTACCGTATGTACAAGCAGAGGAAATCCTACACCGCCTTGCAACAAGCTGCACGGAAAATACAGTTGCGCTTTAGAGCAAACTTGTTGAGGAATGAGGCAGTAGAGCAGTTTACCAGACTGAAGAAAGCAACCACGTGCCTACAGTCTGCTTTCCGGGCTATGAACGAAAGAGAAGCATTACGGGGAACAGCAGCTGCGCTTGTAATCCAGGCAGCATGGAGGACGCATCAGAAAAGAAAATCCTTCTTACAGATGAAGTCTAGAGTGGTCCTTATCCAAGCGGCATTTAGGGGACATATGGTTAGGAAAAGACTCAAGGAAGAGGAAGTATCTGCTCGCTGTATCCAAAGCTGGTTCCGAAGATGTTGCCAAGCTCGCCAGCAGAGAGTCCACTATCTGTCAACGAGGGCGTCTGCTCTAGTAATCCAGTCTGCTTTCCGAGGGTACTTGGCACGCCGGATTGTGCACCGAGAAAAAGCTGCAAGAAAACTGCAGGCTTATCTACATATGGCTGTGCAGCGGAAAAGGTTTTTGCTGCTCAAAAAATCTGCTGTGACGCTGCAGTCCCACTACAGGAGGCACAGGATGCAGGGACTGTACCAGCAGCAGAGAGCCTCGGCAGTCCTCCTTCAGCAGTGGTACAGATCTCTCCTCCTTATGAGGAAGCAGAGAATGGCCTACTTGGACATTAGGAGACGAGCGATCTGTCTGCAGTCAGTGATACGAAGATTTAATGCACAAAGGAAGTTCATGAAGGCTCAGAGTGCTGCTACAATAATTCAGGTGTGTATATAGAACGGCAGTTTAATTTTCCTGTAAATGAAAACCTTATTTAAAGGGTACGGCCAATTTTAAATGAAGTCTAAGGACTCATTAAGACGACCGTATGTGTTTTGCGGGCCGCAAATTGTGGAACCGTAAACACTGATACAGGCCGTGTGTGTTCCGCATTTTGGGACTCACCCTCAACTAGATCCGCCCATCTGTACTTTTATCCATAAACTTCTAGCAGGAATAAGAGAAGAATAACACATCATAGTCATAAGAAATAATTCACCTGAATTATTACATGAGAAATGCCAATAGCTTCTAAAACCGCAATGCTGGACCATCATCAGTCTAAGAGCGCATTCACACGACCGTGTTGGTGTGTTCCGTTTGTCTTCAGTTATCTTTCCCTTTCAGTTCCGTAAGTCCGTATAATACGGACGTGGTGCTTCTGTGTGTCATCCGTTTTTCACGGTCTGCAAAAAACTGAAATGGGGTTTCCTAGAATGTTTTCAGTGCAGGGGTCCGCAAAAAACGGATGACATACAGATGCATTTCCGTGTGTTATCCTTTTTTTACGGACACAATGACTTTCTATGGGGCCACGGACCGCAATTTGCGGCCAAGTATAGGACATGTTCTAAAATAAAAGCAACGGACAGCACACGGATCACAATGAAAGGCATTCCGCAATTTTTGCGGACCCATAGAAATGAATGGGTCTGTGCATTGTCCGCAAAAATTGCGGAACGGACGCGGAAGAAAAACACTGTCGTGTGAATGCTCCCTTTATATTGATATCCTTAGGATAGGCCATCAATATCGAACAGGAAAATCCCTTTAAAACTGTAGGAGTCTGGATAGTGGTGTGAACCGAGCCACACATGCTGAAATGTGAACTAAACAAATATCTTGGTTTTAGCATAAACTTTTATATATTTTTTTTCTACAGGTTCATTGGCGCATTTATGAGCAAAGGAAAATTTTCTTGCAGTATAAGCAGGCTGCACTAATTATACAGCAGAGATACCGCGCAAAATGTCTCCAAATGCTTCATCGTCATAATTACTTGAGGCTCAGGACGGCTGCCATTGTTTTTCAGGTATTTCTTGGAAAAGAGGGATGTTGCTCTCATTTTTCTGCTTCAGTTCGGAACCGAAGCCAAATTTGGTTCCAAGTTTTAAAGTGGTTTTCATTTTTAAAAATCAACTACCAAAGTTATTTAACAAAGTCTCATGCGACTTCATGAATAACTTGCTTCGGCTCATCTGAGCCCATACATTCTAATACTGTAAGAAGACTGATCTCCATATAGTATTATTCCAAAGTTTTGAACAAAGCGACTTTGGATGTAGCATCTGAAGCGTGCTTCGCTCATCGCTAAATATATATATTGCAGGCCATTAACTTGAAATGGGATTCAGATGCACGTAGGAAATGTGACATCACAGGCTTAGGTCTCATGCGTTGTGCGGCCATTCCATGCATTGGGGACTGCAATTTGCGGTCCGCAATGCATGGGCGGCGGCTGGGACGGATTGAGACCCATTCAACTTGAATGGGTCTGTGATCCATCCGCACCGCAAAAAAAAGTTCTATTTTTTTGCTGTGCGCACAGAAACACCACGGAAGCACTCCATAGTGCCTTCCGTTCCGCACCGCGGCTCCGGATTGCATTCACTTGAATAGGTCGACATCCGTGATGTGGGGAGCACATGGCCAGTGCCTGCATATTGCGGACCTGCTGTTTGCAGGCCACAATACGACCGGGCAACGGCCGTATGCATGACGCCTTAGGAAGAGGCTGCAGCACTCACGGGAGCCCCGCGCCTCTTCAAAAAGCTGGTGGAAGGTACAATGTCAGACCTCCACCGATCAGATATTGATTTCCTATACTGAGGATAGTCTTCAGTATTCTACTCCTGGAAAACCTATTTAATTGCATGCAGTTAAAGTATGTAGATCCAGAATTGAGAAATGAAGAATATTTTTTATGGGCCGTCGCCTTTTGTCATGCTGCTGTTAGTATGTGGAGCAGTATTTGTATATTTTACATCACATACAGTACAGACCAAAAGTTTGGACACACCTTCTCATTAAAAGAGTTTTCTTTATTTTCATGACTATGAAGGCATCAAAACTATGAATTAACACATGTGGAATTATATACATAACAAACAAGTGTGAAACAACTGAAAATATGTCATATTCTAGGTTCTTCAAAGTAGCCACCTTTTGCTTTGATTACTGCTTTGCACACTCTTGGCATTCTCTTGATGAGCTTCAAGAGGTAGTCCCCTGAAATGGTCTTCCAACAGTCTTGAAGGAGTTCCCAGAGATGCTTAGCACTTGTTGGCCCTTTTGCCTTCACTCTGCGGTCCAGCTCACCCCAAACCATCTCGATTGGGTTCAGGTCCGGTGACTGTGGAGGCCAGGTCATCTGGCGCAGCACCCCATCACTCTCCTTCATGGTCAAATAGCCCTTACTTTCAAAGTTTTCCCAATTTTTCGGCTGACTGACCTTCATTTCTTAAAGTAATGATGGCCACTCGTTTTTCTTTACTTAGCTGCTTTTTTTCTTGCCATAATACAAATTCTAACAGTCTATCAGCTGTGTATCCACCTGACTTCTCCTCAACGCCACTGATGGTCCCAACCCCATTTATAAGGCAAGAAATCCCACTTATTAAACCTGACAGGGCACACCTGTGAAGTGAAAACCATTTCAGGGGACTACCTCTTGAAGCTCATCAAGAGAATGCCAAGAGTGTGCAAAGCAGTAATCAAAGCAAAAGGTGGCTACTTTGAAGAACCTAGAATATGACATATTTTCAGTTGTTTCACACTTGTTTGTTATGTATATAATTCCACATGTGTTAATTCATAGTTTTGATGCCTTCAGTGTGAATCTACAATTTTCATAGTCATGAAAATAAAGAAAACTCTTTGAATGAGAAGGTGTTCCAAACTTTTGGTCTGTACTGTATGTCTGAGCCTCCTGCACAATGTACATAACCTTGTTGGCTGGCATCCCATTGAGACAGACATGCGCACAATGGTGCTTGTATTGAATATATAGAGGAATACGTGCTCGCTGCTCCTCATTCCTTACTGGTTCCATATGTACAATGGATCCCCCAGAGCACGCTGATCCACCTATGTCCTAGTGAGCACAGAGAAAGTCTTTGCTGTATCCAGTGTAATGTACTGATGTTTTAGCCCGGGTGCTGCATCTAGATCATGTAACATGGCTGAAAGTCCAGATTTTTCTGGGTGGCTTTTGCACTGGCTTCAGTATATTAACAGTAGCATTTTTTTAAAATTTCATATCAAGCGTGCTTAACCCCCTTAGTGACTAGTCTGTTTTGGGCCTTGGTCCGAGCAGTTTTTTTAATATCATTCCAGGAGCTGTAACTTTCTTTCCGTTGATGAAACCATATGAGGGCTAGCATTTTTGTTGGACAAGTTCTAGTTTGTAATGGCACTATTTTGTGGTACACAACTTGGTGATTTTAGCTTTTATTAACGCTTTCTGGACATATAGCTACTCTTTAATTTTCTTTCTATGTAGCTGTGAGGGTTTTATTTTTGTAGCTTTTTTTGTATCATATTGGGGTACATAACACTTTTTTTATTCCCTTTTTTTTGTGGTGAATAAGCTAAAAATGGCAATTCTGTGTTTTGTTAGTTTTTTTGTTTTAACGGCGCTCATTGTGCTGGATAATGATAATTGTGTAGTACGGGCTGTTACAGAAATGCGGATGCCAAATGTGTGGAAACTTTTTTTTATTTTTTTAAGTTTGCTAAAACTTTATTTTTACAATGTATTAGTCCCAGCAGGGGATTTAAACAAGCGATCTTCTGATCCTGCCTATAATACTGTACTGATTATGCGGTATAGTTTATTCTACTGTCAGCACAATACTGGCAGGCATTAGCCTGCTCCTCCATACACTACAGACAGACCTGGGCCTTCATTAGGCCCACAGCTGCTATACTAAGACATTGGCGTCCTGCAATCTCATTCTCGGGGCGGGGGCGATGCTCTCTCCCCTTCAACAACTTAGATCCCATGCAGCACTTAGATTAAAGGATAACTCATATTTTCATTAAAAAAAAATCAATTTTAGCATATGTTACTGCTGCAGCAGCATTATGCATAAAGCAATCTTTAGTTTCTTCACTTACTACTGTTTTCCTTGAGTTTTCCCCTTAATTACGACTGTTTTGAATCCTACATTATGAGGATCTTCTCAAGATGGCTCCTCTGCCAGTTCTCTGAGGCCAAAAATGCTTTTCCTCACTTCACATACACACTTGCTGTAGCCGGCAGCTCCCTGCCAGCCAATCAGATTGGATTACTGAGAGACACGCCTCCTCACTCTGAAGCCTAATGCAGGTATGCAGTGTGAAGGACCGCCCCTCTGTCTTCCTAGCTGGAGACAGATGAGCCATAGCAACAGTCTTTTAAGGGAGCAGTGGAAAGGGACAGGAGACATTAATGAAAGCTGTTATTATAAGGTAATTACAGATCTTTTGGCAATCATTGACAGACTGGCTCAGGTATACATGCCTAGCTCTAATAAACTAGCAAATAAAATAAAAAATGACAGTTACCCTTTAAACCCTAGTAAAAAGTCGCCAACCTTTCCGAAGTCTGATTAGTGACTACTGTAAAAAGGCGTGTTGGCAGTCACTTATGCGTTAATTTATTATAAAATTGATAGTTTTAATTATTTCCAAATGTTACGTGTATTTGCTCAAACCATCTAAAATCTAATTTTTATTTTAAAAGCTTACATTTCTGCATCTTTAAAAAAAAAAAAAAAAAAAAACCTAAGTACATTACATTTTTTTCTTTTTTGTTCACACAATTTAGTCTGCCCATAGGGCGTCACAAGCCAGGGTGCTATTAAGAAAAGAGAGAGCTGCTTGTGTGATCCAGCGCTTCTACAGATCCTACACTGTGCGTAGAAACTACATTACCCTCATCAGGACTGTGAAGACTGTTCAGAGAAGCGTGAGAGCCAAGCAGGAAAGGGCAAGGTAAGCTGGCACTGCCCACCTACAGCAATTATGTCCTACCTAGTGGGATAGGTTTACATGTGTATTGTACAATTAGTACAGGTCATTGAGCACGTTAATAATAGTATCTTGATGGATGTGTCTCTGTCTATGGCGTTAGGTTTACACAAATTCGAAAGGCCGCTGTATGCATTCAGAGGAGGTGGCGAGAGACCCTTGTTGCAAGGAATATCCGCAAAAACTTTCTGCAGAAACAAGCAGCTGCAAAAAAACTTCAGTCCCTCTACAGAGGATATGTGGTGAGAAAAGAGATCCATAAGGTATGTTTTCTGACATATTCCCCCAACTCACATTATAACCCCCTATAGACGGGAATACCAGACCTTCCTGGGAGGGTGATTCGTATGGAATACAATGATAACGGACATATTGTATATCCTACAAACAACAATGCACATGAAATAAAAAGTGCCTTCTTAGATCCTTGGACTAGTACACAAGGAAAAATTACTTTTACGCCAAAGGCACAGATGATAGCCTGCATGTGACATGCGGCTTGGGGACACGTAATCTTGGAGGCCAGTGATTGGCCACAACGTTGCACGTGACCCCGTTGATAGGCCAAGGGGCAGCTCTGAGAGCGGATTGGGATTTCAGTGACAGAGCAGATGACTTTAAGTACAGTGCAATACCAAACTTTTATAAAGGAGTATAAAGCAGGACTATCCCGTTAATGCTATTACACAAACATATTTTTGTCAGTATTTCATCAGTATTTTGTTTGCATTTTATATGCATAATAGAGAGCTTATGTAAATAAATGGGGATATTAAAAGATGTGCACCTCTTAGAAACACAGCATATACTATTTGAATCCATTTTCCGGATGGAGAATGCCCTCTGAAGTCAGAATACAGATATCCAGAATACAGATATCCAAACCCCCCAGATCAGCTGTTTGAAGAGGAGGCAGCCTCCATGCGAGTGCTGCTTACTGTTCTTTACACTGTCGTTTCGGCGGTGCACTTGAATGGAGCGAGTACTTGTAATTACACTACGCCACCGCTCCACTTGAGACGAGGGGCAGTGTAATGAACAGGAAGCAGCGCCACCGCCTCTTCAGACAGCTGATCGGTGGGGGTTCTGGGTGTCGGACCCCCGCTGATGATTGATTGAGCTATCCTGATGATAGATCATCAATATATACGGCCTGCACAACCCCTTCAAGGAATTTCTTCATGCTTTCAAAAAAAAACAAAACAAATAATAACACTTTTGCTTCCTGAGAATCAACCTCTGCTTGTCTGTTATTTGCTATGAGAAATTTAAGTAGCCTTTGCATAGACCAGCTTTTCTGTCTGAGACATGCTGAGAACCACAAACTTAAGCGGCATCCTGTTTTTATCGTCTGTAGAGACAGCAGGCAGCTCATGTCATACAAGCGGCATTCAGAGGCTTCTGGCATAGACGGCAGTTTCTCAGGTTGAGAGGTGCAGCGGTGACACTACAGCAGCGCTTTAGGGCTTTGCAGCAAGGAAGATGGGAGCACCTTCGTTACCTGCAACTGAGGAATTCTGTCATCAGACTGCAGACCTTTGTCCGAGAATGGCTGGCCAGAAAAGAGGTAACTACAGTATAGAGCTCATTATGCAAACTGTACTTGGTAGGATTGTCATACCCAAATGATGAACATTTCTGTTGCCTGAATAGGTTCAGAATTATTTTGATTTTTATTATTATTTTTAAATAGTGGAGGGAGCTTTGCTTTTCTGATACTGCGCTCCAATTCTCCTGCAGCCAGAAACGTATTATGGACACCCTCTGCTTTTTTTTTTTTTTTTTTCCAGTTGATGTGTAATCTGCAGGCAGCAGGTTATAGAGCAGGAGGAGCTGAGCAGATTTGTGTAAAAAGGTTCAATAAAACTTGTCAGTTTCACATTTTATATCTCTGCTTTTTCTTTAAAAAAAAAAAAAAGTCCCACAAATGTTTTTATTCTCTGACCTGTTATAAAGGTATATGATATAAACTGAAGTCAAGGTAATCTTCTTACTAGTGACTGTATTTTGAGTTATAATCTCCCTTCTGATTCTCAGCTGTCATGTGACTGACACTCTCAACTGACACAAGACAGGAAGTCAGTTACTTTACCAATTCATTCCTATGAGACTGACATTGAAGCTCCCATAGGAATACATAGAGAAACTGGCTTCCTGTCCACACATAAGATGAAGTGTTGTTTGGAGAGTCAGCTTGTTGTTCACATGATACAGCTGAGGATCAGAAGGGAGGTTATAACTGACGAATACAGTCACTAGTAAGAAGATTACATTCACTACAGTTTACATCAGGCATCCTCAAACTGCGGCCCTCCAGCTGTTGTAAAACCAACTCCCACAATGCCCTGCTGTAGGCTGATACCTGTAGGCTGTTTGGGCATGCTGGGAGTTGTAGTTTTGCAACAGCTGGAGGGCCGCAGTTTGAGGATGTCTGGTTTACATCATGTACCTTTCTAACAGGTCAGAGAATAAAGATTTCTGTGGGAGTGCTACTTTAAGACCCCAGCACCACCGTGCACAGGTATTGGTGACTGACAGCTATCTCTGTATACCCAAAGAGAATGCTATCCATAACAAGTGATGTCAGAAACGGCAGTGTTTTCAATATGTAAATCACAAGTTTTACAGAATCTCTTCCCACAAACGATATATCGCTGTGCTCAGCTCCTCCTGCTCTGTACCATGCTGCCTGCAGATTGCACTGCATTTCATGGGGACAGGTTTTCTTTAAAGAAAATGATTATTTGCCATGCAGTACTGGTAGCTTTATCCCATAAGGCAGTACTGCGTGTTCTATATTAAAGTGCGTGTATCATACTTTTGTCAGTTAAAGCTACACATACCCTTGTATTATCTGAGTTGTATTATTTTTTTTTATTCTATTGCCTGAACATGATGATGGGGCTACCATCATTTCTGAGCTTTTCTTCACAGCATTTATAGAAATGCCAGACAGCAGCCTTCATGGGCCATAAACACAATAGAAGGGAGGGGACTCATTGGGGATCATTCATCATGACCCCATACACCAGTTTGACGTAGAAGTCGCAAGAACCCATTTTGCACAATATTTTGATGCTGTCCTCGTCACTGGTAAATGGCGTAGGTGGGGTCATTGGCCTCAGCAAATTCACCGCGATTTTTGCCTGTTTCCAGGTGTAAATGATTGAACTCTACATCATTCAGGGTCTTCACATACAAGTTGTATATTGTGGCAGAGACTGCTGGAGTTTACTGTATACGGCATAGCCAGACACTGCCGTACACCGCCGGAACCTGCTCCTCCAGCAGGGATCCGACTGTCGGATATGGTGAACTCCAGTATTTGTTCCTCTGCTGGAACAGACTGTCAGAGTTCATAATGCATATGTGAACCCAGTCGTATTGTCAATGGTGGTTTCTGTGTTAAGTGGGTTATGTGAGATCTGTTCAGGGCTCTCACAAGTGGTCCAAAACCGATCAGTTTTGCCCTAATGCATTCTGAATGGAAAAGAATCCGCTCAGAATGCATCAGTTTGCCTCCGTTCCGTCTCCATTCCGCTTTGGAGGTGGACACGTCTGATGAAACTGAGCCAAACGGATTGTATTATCTTTAACATAGCCAAGACGGATCCGTCTTGAACACCATTGAAAGCCAATGGGGGACCGATCTGGCACAATAGAAAACTGATCCGTCCCCCATTGACTTTCAATGGTGTTCAAGACTGATCCGTCTTGGCTATGTTAAAGATGATACAAACAGATCCGTTCTGAACGGATGCATGCGGTTGTATTATCGGTGTGGATCCGTCTGTGCAGATCTATGACGGATTCGCACCAAACACGAGTGTGAAAGTAGCCTTACCCTGATTTGTGATGAGATGACTAAGGAAAAGTTATCAGTGCAGTATTATTTGGCTTAGTTAGTTTGAAAACTGCAGAATTTTAGTATTTTTTTTTTATTTTTTATTTAACTATATATGACGACATGGAAAGTTAAAAATCGTATCACTGAAAGTTTTTAAAATATGTATAATGTAAAAACGTGATAAAAACAATAGGTCATTTTCTGCTGACACATTTCCTTTGAATGTTTGGGTGAACAGGCTGCTGTGGTGCAGAGAATTGTCCCTTTTGCATATGGCTCATCCATAAGGAAGATTTTTTGCATTCATGTCTGAATCAAAATCGGATCTGCGTGGGGTTGTATTGGCGGGAAGAACGTTTATTTTTACCACCTCATTCAGATAAATGGTTAAGTTCCAGATATTTCTGCAACAGATCTGCCATGTGTGAATTGACGCTATGGCTTCTCTGTTCTCCCATTGCTTACACCACTTTCTTTTCAGCACACAGTTCACTGTTTCACTATGTAATCTTCCAGGCTGCACGTCTAAATCGAGAGAGACAGCTTACGAGGTTCAGTTCTGCTGTTCATCACCATCTATGTGCGGTGAGGATTCAGAGATATTTCCGAAATCACTTGCTTTTCAAAAAGGCACAGAAGCGAATTACCGAGGTGATTTATATTCAGGTATGCAAGTATACTGGAGGCAGCCATAGTGGATATAATGAGTGTGGTGTGATCTTGGATTGCACGTGCTGTAGATTTTCCTGGGTCCTAATCGGTGGTTGTTTTTGCAGAGGTGGTATCGTGCAAGAGTACAGCAAAGGACGTTTTCCTTCACACGGAGAAAGACAATCACTCTGCAGCGTGCAGTGCGAGTGTGGCTCCAGCGCCGACATGAAGCCGCCATTAAAATTCAGAGAAGTGTCAGGGTTTTCCTTCAACACAGGAAGCATGCTAAAGTGATGAGTGGAATCGTAAAATTCCAGGTACTACTGCAAGGATGTCTTCTTCTCATCATTTGCCTATGCATATAGACAGGCTCAGTGAGGGATAACCTTAGACTTTTGCGAAGGTAAAGTGCAGCTCATTCAGGCACAACTTACAGATCACATCATGGAAATGCCTACTTGTCAGTTTGCTAATACATTTCTAGGAGGAATAACAGATGAACGGCACAATGCAGAGTTGTCAGAAAAGATGCACTTATGGTTAATACATTGACTAAATCAGGAGAGGTTGCAGGTCCTCCTTGATGATATCCCAGGGTATAATTTTTTTTCATACCTACAAAAAACTATAATCTATATATACTGTATTTTTCACCCCATAAGACGCACCCCCCGCCCCGCCCCCCCACTAAAGTGTGGGGGGGAAATGCCCCTGCGTCTTATGGGGTGAATACTAATGAAGCGCTTCAATTATGGAAGCGCTTTATTAGTACCGGTGGAATAGGAAGCGGTGAAGGCTCTGTACTCACCGCTGCCTGGTCCTCGGCTGTGCAGGGCGTGAGTCGCTCTGTGACATCACGCTGTGCGCGCCGGTACACATAGCACAGCCGACAGCCAGATGAAGAGGATCGCGGGCGATGAGGAGCGGCAGCGTCCAGGAGCAGGAGAGGCAAGTGTTTTTTTATTTCTCGCCCATATTCCTTGGGGGACACAGGAAACCATGGGTATAGCTCTGCTCCCTAGGAGGCGTGACACTAAGTGAAAGCTGTAAGCCCCTCCTCCATCAGCTATACCCTTCAGCCTGGAGAAGAGACTGCCAGTTTTTGCTTAGTGTCCAAGGAGGCAAGACACCCCCTGCTTATGCAGGGTTGTTTTCCTATAATTTTTATTTTTGCGTTTTTTGTTGTTTTTAATTCGATTTTTTTCTACTTACAGGGACAACAGAGGCGCATTAGACCCCTCTGTTTCTCCCGGGGTTGAGTTGCGCCAGTGCCGGTAATTCCGCACTGCCGCCTCCCCCACAGAAGACAAGGTGGACCAGGGCAGCCTCGCTCCCCTGCGTCCCGCCAGCTCAAGGGTCGCCCGCACGACAAGTCCCTCCCCCGGCCTCCTGCCACCGCGGTGCCAGTAGCTGAAGGGGCGACCCTGCTGGATGGATTGAGGGCGAAGACAGCGTATGGTGAGAGTGGCTGCTCCAGCCTCCCCTTCCTTCCTTCCTTCCTCCCACCGCTGCTACACCCCCCCCCCATGGGCATATCGGACCGGCAACCTTACCGGGTATCATTTGGGGGGGACTTTGTCTGGGCAAGTCCTTTATTTAGCGGCAGGGCACGGACTCTGCCTTCAGGGGACGGCTGTAGCCTCTGACCCGTCTGCCACATCCAGGCGCGGCGGGGGCCGCTTACTTGGCGAACGGCGCCATTTCATCTTGGCCGGCACTTCATCCACCTCGGGGGTTAAAATCATTTTGCCGCGCGCGCGGCTCTGCTTCTCCTTCAGCGCGGCAGGGGGGGCGGAGCTTCCTACATGCGCTCCGCTACTTCCGGTTTCGTCGGGCTCCACATCTCATAGTGCTGCGTGGAATCCTCTTTGCCGTCCGATCCTGAAGCTATTCATCTCCGTGCCTGCTGCCTCTCCTCCACAGCCTCCTTCAGTCTGCTCCCCTTGCTGCTGCCGCTTGCATCATCCGGGTCTGGTAGGACTGTTAACCCCCTCCGTGCCACCAGTACTGTTGCTTGGGTGTAATCCCCGTTCCGCTTTTGCCCTGGGGTCTCCCACTTTAAGTGCAACATTTTTTCCACCATGTCAGACCCTTCTGCAGCCGCCAAGCCTTAGAACCATGCCTGTACTGCTTGTAGGGAACCCTTTCCCCGGGGGCAGTCTGATCCGCACTGTCCTGCATGCCGAGCTCCACCACAGCCTCAGTCGCCCGCTGTGTCGCTCCCTGCTTCCTCTGACCCGCCTGACTGGGCTAGATCCCTGTCCCAGGCCGTGGAAAGCCTCACTCATGTCGTGGGCCGCCTAATAGACAGGCCGCCTACCCCGCAGGACGCCACTCTTACTGTCGCGCCCTCCGGGTCCACCGCTTCTGCCGCTGCAGCGGGTTCACCCTTTCTTAGTGACCCCTCCCGAGCTAGGCACTCTCAGAAGCGTCTTAGAGTAGAGCGAGCCTCCTCCTCGCATGCCTCCCTCTCCCCGCCACGCGTGCGCACTCAGACGGGCCTCTCCTCTCCAAAGGATTCGCTCTCTGAAGGTGAATTGGCGGTTTCAGATTTGGAAATGGACTCGGCCCTGCCGTCCAAGCTAGCCTCAGCGATGGGTCAACTCATCTCTGATATTCGTGACACCTTTAAGGTGCAAGATGACCCCCCTAGCTCTGACGCAGCTAGCGTCTCCTTTATCAGACCCAGGCAGGCCTCAAAAGTCTTTCCAATCCACTCTGATTTCTCCTCCGTGGTGTCTAAGGCTTGAGCTCGCCCGGACGCCCGTTTTGTCAATCCCAAGAAGCTGGACATTTGCTATCCTTTTCCAGCCGATGTCGTGGCCACCTGGTCGTCCCCACCCAAGGTGGACCCCCCTGTGGCCCGTCTGTCAAAGAACACGGCCATCCCTGTTCCCGACGGGTCCTCTCTTCAGTCAGCGGAGGACCGTCGCATGGAGACCCTTTCCAAGGGCATTTTTGCTGCCTCCGGTTCTGCTCTCAGACCGGTTTTTGCCTCTGCTTGGGCAGGTAAAGCAATCTCTGCTTGGGGTGCGCAGCTGGAACAGGAGTTGGACTCGGACGTCCCCATCCAGGACCTACGTTCCTTGGCCCAGCTTATTATTCGGGCCGGGAATTTTGTTTGTGAGGCCTCCCTTGATGCGGGAGCCCTTATTGCACGCTCCTCCGCCCTGGCAGTTTCCGTCAGGAGGGAGCTCTGGCTGAAGGTTTGGAAAGCGGACGCTGCCTCCAAACGTTCCTTGGCGGGGCTACCGTTTGCGGGTTCCCGCCTTTTCGGGGTCCGCCTAGACGAGCTTATTTCGGAGGCCACGGGTGGTAAAAGCACCCATCTTCCTCAACCCCAAGCCAGGGGCGCCCCCCGCGGACGCCCTGGTGCGTCTCGTTTTCGGTCCTCCCGCAGGACCTCTGGGGCTCCCCCCGCAGCTGCCGCTTCGGCCCCTCCCCAGGATAAGCGTAGGAAGCCGTTTTTTCGGGCGCAGCCCTCCTGGCGCAGGCCGCAGGCTGCCCGCACACCCGCAGCAAAGCAGTCCTCTGCCTGAAGGCGCGCCCCCACCCACCCGGGTGGGGGGCCGGCTCCTCCTTTTCAGGGACATCTGGATGGCTCACGTCTCCGACGCCTGGGCTCTCGAAATTGTGTCCTCCGGATACAAAATCGAATTTGCGTCCTTCCCTCCAGATCGGTTCTTTCGCTCCCGCCCCCCGCGGGACCCGAAAAGCGCGGCTGCGTTCTCCGCGGCTGTTCAAGCCTTACTGGACAGGGGGGTGATTACCCCCGTTCCTCTAGAGTAAAGGTTCCAAGGGTTCTATTCGAACCTCTTTGTAGTTCCCAAGAAGGGAGGTTCGGTGCGGCCCATTTTGGACCTCAAAAAGCTCAACCGTTTTCTCCTCCTTCGACGGTTTCGGATGGAGTCCCTCCGTTCCGCGGTGGCTTCCCTGGAGCGGGGAGATTTCATGTCTTCCATCGATATACAGGATGCCTACCTCCATGTTCCGGTAGCCCGGTGTCACCATCGCTTCCTCCGATTCGCCGTGGGGGACCTCCACTTCCAGTTTGTCGCCCTTCCCTTTGGGCTGGCAACAGCCCCCCGGGTGTTCACCAAGGTCCTGGCCCCGGTTTTGGCCTTACTCCGTTCCAGGGGTGTTTTTCTGCTACCGTACTTGGACGATATCCTCATCAAGGCTCCGTCCCTTTCTCAAGCGGTTGCCAGCGTGGATCTCACTCTAGAGACTCTGGCGAGATTCGGTTGGGTCATCAACTTCCCCAAGTCCTCCCTTCCTCCCTCCAGACAACTGGTCTTCCTGGGAATGCTTTTAGACACGGGAGCGGCGGAGGTACGTCTTCCCTCGGAAAAACGACTGATCCTCCGTCGGGCGATTCGGGGTCTCCTTCTCCACCGTCGACCGTCCTTCCGCTTCTGCATGCGGGTCTTGGGGCAGATGGTTGCCTGCTTCGAGGCGATCCCATTTGCGCAGTTTCACTCCCGCCCTCTCCAACGGGCGATCCTCTCCTCCTGGGACAAATCGCCGGAGTCTCTGGATCATCCCTTCCATCTATCGCCTCCGGTGCGGTCATCTCTCCGCTGGTGGTTGCAGTCCCCTCTTCTGGGCAGGTCCTTTCTGCCGCTCAACTGGTTGGTGGTTACAACCGATGCCAGTCTCTTGGGCTGGGGAGGCGTGTTTCCTCCCCGATCTGTCCAGGGCATTTGGTCTCCATCGGAGTCCAAACTCTCGATCAATGTCCTGGAGCTGAGAGCGGCCCTTCTGTCTCTGCGACACTGGACTCATCTGCTGAAGGGTCATCCAGTTCGTGTGCAATCGGACAACGCCACGGCCGTGGCGTACATAAACCACCAGGGGGGCACTCGCATCGCTGCAGCAATGCGGGAGGTCACCAGCATTCTCCGTTGGGCGGAAGCCCACGTCCCGGCCCTATCTGCAATTTTTATTCCAGGGGTGGACAATTGGGCGGCGGACTTCCTCAGTCGCACCACCGTGGTCTCTTCACCCGGAGGTGTTCGAGGCCATTTGCCTTCGTTGGGGCATACCGGACGTGGACCTCATGGCCTCCAAATTCAATCACAAGGTCCTCGCCTATCTGTCCAGGGCCAGGGATCCGGGAGCCTGCGGAGCCGACGCCCTCGTTCTTCCTTGGCGAGGCTTCGCGCGTCCATACATATTCCCTCCCATCCCACTCCTGCCCAAGGTCCTTCGGAAGATCGCGGCGGAAGGCGTCTCGGTGATTCTGGTCGCTCCGGACTGGCCCCGCCGGTCTTGGTATGCCGACCTCATGCTGCTCCTGGCAGACGCGCCCTGGCCGCTGCCCACCAGGGAAGATCTTCTCTCTCAGGGACCAATCTTCCACCCGCGTTTAAGGTCCCTACGTTTGACGGCGTGGTTGTTGAGACCACCGTCCTGACACGTAGGGGTTTTTCTGCGGACGTCGTCCGCACCATGATCTGCGCCCGTAAGCCGTCCTCTTCTAGGATCTATTATAGGACCTGGAGGACCTATTTGGGGTTCTGTGCCGATCTGGGGATTCCTCCGCTCCGCTTTTCTCTCCCCACCGTTTTGTCCTTCCTGCAGAGCGGACTTGCCCAAGGTCTGGGCCTTAGTTCTTTGAAGGGTCAGGTATCTGCGCTGTCCATTTTGTTTCAGCGCCCACTGGCCCCCCTTGGTCCTGTCAAGACCTTCCTTCAGGGCGTGGCTCACGCGGTTCCCCCGTACCGCCCTCCGGTACCGCCCTGGGACCTGAACCTGGTTCTCTCAGCGCTCCAGGCTTCTCCTTTCGAGCCTCTGCGGACGGTTTCCTTGCGACTTCTGTCCTGCAAGGTTATTTTCCTTGTAGCCGTCACCTCTCTTCGGAGGGTGTCCGAATTGGCTGCACTCTCCTATCTGGAACCTTTCCTAGTGTTCCACCAGGACAAGGTGGTTCTTCGTCCGGTCCCTTCCTTCCTTCCTAAGGTGGTCTCCGCCTTTCATCTGAACGAGGACATCGTTATCCCCTCTTTGTGTCCTTCCCCTTCCCACCCGCGGGAGAGGAAGCTTCATCGCCTGGACGTTGTCAGGGCGCTCAAGGTTTACCTGGAGGTAACCAGCTCTTTCAGGCATACTGACTCGCTCTTTGTGGTTTCGGAGGGGTCGCGCAGAGGGATGGCGGCATCCAAAGTTGCTATCGCCCGTTTTGTCAAGATGGCTGTTACTGAGGCTTATCTCGCCAAGGGCAAGGTTCCGCCCCTCGGTGTTACCGCTCACTCCACTAGAGCGGTCGGGGCTTCCTGGGCTCAGAGGAATCGGGCTTCTACGGAGCAGATTTGCAAGGCGGCCACTTGGTCCTCCTTGCACACCTTCACCAAGTTCTACAGGGTGCATACTCATGCGTCGGCTGACGCTGCTTTAGGCCGTCTGGTGTTGCAGGCGGCAGTTGATTGATGCCTCTGGTGTTGGTCTAGTTTGTTCTGGTCCCTCCCTTCTGGGACTGCTCTGGAACGTCCCATGGTTTCCTGTGTCCCCCAAGGAATATGGGCGAGAAAAGGAGACTTTTGTATTACTTACCAGTAAAGTCTCTTTCTCGCTCTTCCTTGGGGGACACAGCACCCGCCCTTCATTTGGGTTACAGTTGTGGTTCCGGCTTGGTTGCCCCCGTTGGGGCTCGACAGTTCTTTTTTTCCGGTTGGTGGTTATCTTTCACTACTTGGACACGCAACTGGCAGTCTCTTCTCCAGGCTGAAGGGTATAGCTGATGGAGGAGGGGCTTACAGCTTTCACTTAGTGTCATGCCTCCTAGGGAGCAGAGCTATACCCATGGTTTCCTGTGTCCCCCAAGGAAGAGCGAGAAAGAGACTTTACTGGTAAGTAATACAAAAGTCTCCTTTTTAGAAAACATGAGGCTGCTGGGGGCATAAAAGCTGATAATGGGAAGGCATAATGGGAGCTTAAAAGTTGATAATGGGGGCTGAGAGGCATGAGGCTCTTATCTGAGGTCTGATTGGGGGTCATTTACATTGGGGTCTGAGCTGAGGTCTGATTTTAAAGTCTTATTTGGGTCTTATTAACATTGGGCGTCTGGTGGTCTGACCTGAGGTGTAATAAAAAAAAAAAAATTTCTTATTGTCCCCCTCTAAAACCTAGGTGCGTCTTATAGGGCGAATTTTTTTATATTTTTTTTTATCATTTATTTTGTTACAAACTACCCATGCTAGAGTGAAAAATAAATTTACAAATGAAGTGATTTTTTTTTTTTTTATTACAATTATTTTTTATTTTTTATTCTGTCATGACATTTTCACACATGTGGGAAAAACCTGTCACAAAGGTATTTACATTTTCTTTTTGGCTGGATTTGCCTCCTATAAACTGGATTATCAAATAGACAAAACAGTATATTCCAGATCTGTGCCAGATTGTCAGAAATACCAGATTATTAAATGCTGTATTGAAGTATTGTAAACTATTACACTTGCTTCAATAATGTGGTTTGTCATTTTTCTGGTAGGCTCTCTGGAGAGGTCATCAGTTAAGGAAAAAGCAGGATAACAAAGCTGTGAAAAAGCTGCGGATGCGTCTACAAAAAGTAAATGAACAAATGAAAGATGAAGATAGACTTTGTAACAGAACAGTGGTTGCCGTGAATTACCTGCTGACCTACAAACACCTCTCCTTCATCCTGGCTGCCTTGCAGCATCTTGGTGAGACTCTACTTTCCAACAACAAGATCTATCTTCTAAGATGTTTCATTAGGACCTTGTAATGCTTACATGCTGCACGCTTGTATCTTTTAATGCTCCTTTAGAAGTTGCCACCAGACTGTCCTCTGTTTGCTGCGAGAACATGGCGCAGAGTGGAGCTGTAAAGACCATATTTACCCTCATTCGTAGCTGCAACCGAAGCATTCCCTGCATGGAAGTGATCAAGCTGTCTATTCAGGTGCTGCTCAACCTTTCAAAGGTAAGGATAGAAGTAAAGATCTTATTGTCCAAGCTATGTTTGTATACAGAGGGTAATCATACTGGTACACTGTATAAACTGAGCACCAGGCTCTCCTTCAGTGATGTGTGCTCCAGGTTCATAGAAGTACTAAAGGTTGGAGAACTTCTATAAATTGGTTGCGCTCCACAAGAGTCCAAACCCTGTCTAATTCTCCAATTTTTTTTAAATGTACTGTATATGCAGTGCCTTCAGAAGTTTCTTTTGGGTTCAAAGGCTATATTTTTTCAAAGTATTTACGACAGAAATCTAGCACAAATACACTGATGCATCTGCCCGATAGTAGCAGTCCTTAAAGGGACTCTGTCACCAGTTATGCTGCTAGGTTCTAATAGCTCTGATGCATGTCACTGACTCCTGATATTTCTGAGCTGGTAGTCACAGGAGGCAGGGAAAGCTGACTGACAGTTTTATTTGTGCCCAGCTACATTGGGCGGAGAGAATAAGGAACTCCTGAATATTCAGGACTCATTGGCATGCGCTGGAGCTGTTCAGTACAGGTTTTTAGTAAAATGTCAGTTAAAGAAAGCGTCCCAAAATTTTGGTGAAGGGATCTGTCACTAGTTTATATTCCCATAGAACACCAACTGGTGACCGATTCCCTTTAAAATGGTTACTGTACTTTCAACAAATATTACATAAATCAATAGTACAAATTAATGTACAAACTTTGTAATATATCTTATCAGAGAAAAATACCCTTTTCTCCCTCTAGCATCTCTCATGTCGTCATCATCGCTCCTTTCTCCATAGACATCAGTGGGCAGCATTGTCTGTGTGTCTGTCTGCAGTTCCTCCATCCTCCCTTTTCTATAAACTTCTATGTACAGCATGTAACCTGGACCTTCAATCAGCTAGTAGGCCATCTTGTGTTTCAAGACAGATTCAGCAGAGAATGTTAGCTTTGATATATTACAAATACTTATATTTGACCATGCTATTAATTTATGCAAAGTTTTTTGAAATGACAGTGAACCTGTAAGCAGTGTAGGTTAGTTTTTGCAGCATTAACGTGTCGCTATCATTTAAAAATAAAATGAATATATGTGTGTGTGTGAAAACTGTGGTCCTCCTAACCATGGGTGAAAAAAATAAATAAATTATATATATATATATATATATATATATATATATATATATATATATATATATATATATATATATATATATATATATATATATATATATATAATATAATATATTTATATAATATAATATATTTTCACCCATGGTTAGGAGGACCACAGTTTTCACACACAATCATGTTTAAAAAGCCCAAACCTGGAATTCCATTTTCATTTCATCCACAGTATGAAAAAACTGTATCTGCAGTCTACGAGGTGGAGAATTCTGTGGAAACTCTTCTTGATTTGATGCAAATCTACAGGGAGAAAGCTGGAGACAAAGTATCCGATAAAGGGGGCAGCATTTTTACAAAAACCTGCTGTCTTCTGGCAATCTTTGCACTGAACTCCCTGAGAGCTCGGGTAGGTGCCTGGTGTAAAGGGATTGTATTGTGTTCACTGCCGTCCTTCACCTGAATGTAGATTCTTTTTATGTATTTTAAGGAAGTTGCCATTTTTCCCTACGCCTCCACAACGGCAGTAAACATGGAGAGATTATCCCGCCTTCTCAGGGACAGGAAACAGCTTTGTGGATCAGCCCATATAAGGCCCCCTCCCTCTTACCTCTCCAGTTGTTTTCCTGTCCCTCAGAAGGTCAGGACTTGCCGGATCAGTCACGCGCCCAGCCTTTTCGGTTTGTTATCCCGGCTCTGGCCGGAGGGCTGAGGCAGGGGATAGGGTCGCGGAACTCTGCAAGAAGTTCCTCCTTCCCTGTGGTTTAAGCCCAGCGTTGCTGGCCACCCCGGGCTTTGGACCCGCGTCCAGTGCGGACCGGCCCTGTTTCTGCGAGCCGGGGGAGCGTTCCTGGGCCTGGGAGCGCTCCCCACACATTTCCCCTATGCGCGCGCGCCGGCAGTTGAATTCTATGTGACGTCGGAGGCCGGCGCGTGACGCGGGGGGGGGGGCGGAGCATAATGTCGTCATCAGTGGGAACCAGGAAGTAAAGGAGCGCGGCTGCCGGCGTTCCAGGCAGCTCCTGCGCTCTTCTCCCGAGAATGTCCCAGCAAGCTGACGATTCGCCCAGGCGGCCCACAGATTCCTCCAGGCCCTCTAGCCCGGTAAGCCTCCTCCCATTACTAAATAACAGGGTGCCTTATCCTGTATGGGGGTCTCCTTGGTGGTGGTTCTTTACCCTTCTCTTTAGAGACTAAGGATAAAACTTTCCTCTCCAATTTTGTGTCTCTCAGGGTAAAGAATCCTCAAAAAAGGATCCACCCTTGAAGAAAAAATGCGTAATGTGCAAGAAATCGCTATCTGGTACATACAAGAAATCTATGTGCCAAAAGTGTTGTGACAAGGTTGTGTCAGAGGAGACCCCATCTTTAATTGAAAGTCTGAAAACCATAATCAGAGAAGAAGTGGGTGCAGCTGTAGAAGCTAAGTTATCTACATTGTCTCCCAGACCATCTACCTCAGGAGCCATAGTCTCTAATGTGCAGGACTCTGACCTGGATGAAGGTGAAATTTCCTCTGGGTCTGACTCGGATATTTCAGATCAAGCAGGCGGTAAACCTCTCTGTTCAGTTGAGGAGACGAATTCCCTACTGAAAACCATTAGGGCTACAATAAGCCTGGAAGAGCCCAGAGAACCCCTTTCAGTACAGGACCAATTGTTTGCTGGATTAGGGGACAAGAAAAAACGAGTCTTTCCCGTCCACCCTAACATCCGGGCTTTAATACACTCAGAATGGAGAGACCCTGAGAAAAAACAATCCGCCTCTAAGTGGTTAAAGAGAAAATACCCTTTCGCGGAAGAAGATTCTGTGGCCTGGGATAAGACCCCTAAAGTAGATGCCCCAGTAGCAGGAATCTCCAAAAAAACTGCCCTTCCATTTGAAGACCTCGGCCTTCTGAAAGATCCGATGGACAAAAGATGTGAAAACCTCCTTAAAAAGATGTGGGAATCCTCTACGGCCACTCTAAGACCAGGGATATCTGCAACTTATACGGCGAGAACCCTGGGCCTTTGGTTGGGACAGTTGGAGGAACATCTAGAGTCAGGCACTCCACGAGAAGAAATCCTAGCTTCTATACCTATGCTAAAACAGGCCGCTAATTTTATGGCAGACGCGTCAGCAGACATAGTGAAGCTTTCAGCCAGATCTGCTGCCCTCTCTAACTCTGCTAGAAGAGCAGTATGGTTACGCACCTGGTCCGGTGACACAGCCTCCAAGAACAAGCTGTGCACTCTGCCATGTGAGGGAGATAGGGTGTTCGGTACGGCCTTGGACGACATTCTAGAGAAAGCTTCAGATAGAAAAAAGGGCTTTCCTACAGAATCAAAATTTTTTCAACAAAGGCGGTCCTTTCGGTCCCAGAACCGGGGTAGGCCGGACCAAAACAGAAGGGACACTAGACCAGCCTGGCAGTCCAATAGGGGTAAAGGCAGAGGGTTCCTGTTTAACCCTGACAAATCGGCCCACACCTCTACTCAATGACGCCCAAAGCGTAGTGGGAGGAAGACTGTCCCAATTCTATCCTGCCTGGGTAAATATCCAGGCCTCTCCATGGGTTCTGTCAGTCATAAAAAAGGGGTACAGTCTAGAGTTAAAAACCTGCCCACCAGACAGATATATGGAGAACCCTCGTCCGGGGGAGATAAGCCAACAAACTACACCCTCCCTCCTGCAGAGGAATGTAAAGATCTTGTCGGGCAACTCTACAACAGTGGAGTACCTGAACAAACAGGGCGGCACAAGAAAGCTATCGCTAGCCCTGGTGGTGAGAAAAATCTTCAGTTGGGCAGAAAAGAATATTCAGTCCCTTTCAGCAGCCCATGTGAGAGGGAAAGAGAATCAGGTGGCGGATTTCCTCAGCCGGGACCAGCTAAACGCAGGAGAGTGGATACTAAACCCTCAGGTATTCAAGCAGATCTGTTCCAGGTGGGGAACGCCGAAGATCGACCTGTTCGCCAGAAGAAAAAACAAACATGTTCCGAATTTCTACTCTCTGGCAGTGGAAGATCAACCCTTAAAGGTGGATGCGCTCTCGGTACCCTGGCCACCAGTCCTGTTATATGCATTCCCACCATTCTCCCTCATACAGCGGGTCATAGCAAAGATTTTGGAAGAAAGAGTACGAATCATCCTGATCACTCCATTTTGGCCCCGCAGATCATGGTTTCCGATCCTGAAGATTCTAGCAGGAGAAGAATTCTGGATCCTCCCTCCTCGCCCAGACCTTCTACTTCAGGGTCCGGTTTCTCATCCTCAAGTCACCCAACTCCGTCTGACGGCCTGGAGGCTGAAAGAAACATCCTGAGGAAAAAAGGTTTCTCCGGGAAAGTGATCTCCACCTTGCTTCTTAGTAGGAAACCGGTCACCTCGAAAATATATCTAAGGGCCTGGAAATCCTTTCTGCTCTTCGGGAAGGATAAATACGACCCGTCAGGAGAACCTCAGATGTCCCTCATACTGGACTTTCTCCAAGCAGGGTTGGATAAAGGCCTCGCAGTAAGTACACTAAAAGTTCAGATAGCAGCCTTGAGTGTATTTATGGACTGTAAACTGGCTAACATGGAAATAATAAAAAGGTTTTTTAAGGCGGCCGTCAGGATTCGCCCTAGGTTAAGATCCCTAGTGCCTCCTTGGGACTTAAGCTTGGTACTGTCCAAGCTTATGTACCCTCCATTTGAGCCAATCACAGATATACCCTTAAGAATTCTTACTCTTAAGACATCATTCCTGCTAGCCATCACTACGGCCAGAAGAGTAGGCGAAATACAAGCCTTTTCTATCCTGCCTCCATACCTTTCCATTTCAGACGACAGGATCACGCTAAAACATGCTCCAGAATTCCTTCCGAAGGTAGTCTCAAAATTTCACTGCCAACAGGAAATTATCCTTCCCTCCTTTTGTTCTCAGGCAAAGAACGAAAAAGAGAGACTTCTTCATAACCTGGACGTCAGGAGATGTGTCCTCCAATACCTGGAAGCCACTAAGGAGATTAGGAAGACTAATCAACTTCTAATTCAATACCTGGGCATGTTGAAGGGAAAAGCGGCCAGCAAGACTTCAATATCAAGATGGATCAAGTCCTGTATCTATCTAGCCTACCAGACAGAGGGTGTTCCTCCTCCACCGTTTCTCAAAGCTCACTCTACCAGGGCCCTAGCCACATCCTGGGCCGAGGGTGCTTCAGCTTCCTTAGAGGACATTTGCCGTGCAGCCACATGGTCCAATCCATGTACATTTTTTAGACATTACAGATTAGATGTTTCTGCAAATAGGGATTTAGCCTTTGGGCGGAGGGTCCTATCTGCAGTTGTCCCACCCTAGGCTGTTATCCTATGTTACTTCCTCCATGTTTACTGCCGTTGTGGAGGCGTAGGGAAAAGACTTACATTACTCTTACCGGTAATCGTTTTTTCCCTTTAGCCTCCACAACGGCAGGAGGAATTCCCCCCCTAAAAAAAAAAAAAAAAAAATCTACTATATATAGATATACATTATTTAATACGTATAAATACTTATGTGTATATTCTATTGATGAAATATATGTTCTTCTAAGTTAGAGCAGACTGGCTCTGATATTTGTTACTTTGTTCTTTATTAAACCTTCCTTGCATTTATCTCTGAGTACTAGGTTACTAACTGGAGAGGTAAGAGGGAGGGGGCCTTATATGGGCTGATCCACAAAGCTGTTTCCTGTCCCTGAGAAGGCGGGATAATCTCTCCATGTTTACTGCCGTTGTGGAGGCTAAAGGGAAAAAACGATTACCGGTAAGAGTAATGTAAGTCTTTACATAATGGCATCTAAATCCACTGAATTGTCTTTTTTTTTCCCCTCCCTTCCCTCAGGAAATGTGTGCTATACCTAAAGCTGTAGACCGTATCTGTAGCATTTATAAACTAACTGCCCGAAAACACAAGATAGACACTGCAAGGAACATCCGACATCAGCTCATGAACAGTTCTCAAAACTATGGGAACATTTCAATCCAAGCAACACCAGTGCGTACAAGAATTGTTTCAAGGTATGGTTCTTTATATTCCCCATTGACTAGGCTGACCATTACGAGATGAAATGGAAATATGGGGCACGTTTATCAATGCCTTTGCCACAGGGGACGGGGGGGACGGGGGGGTGATGAGGTTTTTATAAAGAAAAATATTCTTTTAGTTCGTTTTTTGTTAGAGTACTCGATTAATCGATAGAATACTCGATTACAAAAATAGTCGATAGCTGCAGCCCTAATCTTAAAACAGAAGTGATACTTAAAGATGCAGCAAGTTTATCAAACATTGTCAACATTTAGTAAATGTGGCACAAATTATGGCAATGCAGACTCATAATGGACACACATTCTCCTCATGTTAAATCTCCCCATTGTCTTTAATTTTTGTGGAAGTTTTATTCCCCCCCTCTTAACCCCTTACGGACACACATTTCACCTTAAGGACCAGGCCATTTTTTGCAAATTTTGCAAATAAAGTGTCACTTTATGTGTGAATAACTTTAAAACGCTTTTACTTATCCAGGCCATTCTGAGAGAGTTTTTTTTCCGTCACATATTGTACTTCATGACTTTATAAAAAAAAACAGCAAATTTACCCAAAAATTGAAAAAATTTGTACATTTCCAAATTTTTAATTTCTCTACTTTTATAATAGTATTACCTCCAAAAATGGTTGTTATTTTACATTCCCCATATGTCTACTTCATGTTTGGATCATTTTGGGAATGCAATTTTATTTTTTGGGGACATTACAAGGCTTAAAATTTTAGAAGCAAATCTTGAAATTTTTCTGAAAATTTCTAAAACCCACTTTTTTCAGGACCAGTCCAGGTCTGAAGTCACTTTGTGAGCCTTACATAATAGAAACCACCCAAAAATGACCTCTAATTTTACAAACTACGCCCCTCAAGGTATTCAAAACTGATTTTACAAACTTTAACCCTTTAGTTGTTCCACAAGATATAATGGAATATAGAGATAACATTTAAAAATTCACTTTTTTTTTGGCAGATTTTCCATTTGAATCAATTTTTTCCAGTAACAAAGCAAGGGTTAACAGCCAAACCAAACTCAATATTTATGGCCCTGATTCTGTAGTTTTCAGAAACACCCCATATGTGGTCGTAAACTGCTGTACGGGCACACGGGGAAAGGAATGCCATTCGGTTTTTGGAAGGCAGATTTTGCAGGACTGGTATTTTGACACCATGTCCCATTTGAAGCACCCCTAGAGTAGAAACTCCAAAAAAGTGACCCCATTTTGGAAACTACGGGATAGGGTGGCAGTTTTGTTGGTACTAGTTTAGGGTACATATGATTTTTGGTTGCTCTATATTACACTTTGTGAGGCAAGGTAACAAGAAATAGCTGTTTTGGCACCGTTTTAATTTTTTGTTATTTACAACATTCATCTGACAGGTTAGATCATGTGGTTATTTTTATAGAGCAGGTCGTCACGGACGCGGCGATATCAAATATGACAAAAAAAAATATTCTTTAGTGTCTCCACATTCTGAAAGCCATAGTTTTATTTATTTTTTGAGCGACTGTCTTGGTTAGGGGCTCATTTTTTTTCGGGATGAGTTGAATAGTTGCCACTATTTTGGGGTGCGTATGACTTTTTGATCGCTTGCTATTACACTTTTTGTGATGTAAGGTGACAAAAAATGGCTTTTTTTTTTACTCCATTTTTATTTTTTCATGGTATTCACCTGAGGGGTTAGGTCATGTGATATTTTTATAGAGCAGGTTATTACAGACGCGGCGATACCTAATATGTCTACTATTTTATTTATGTAAGTTTTACACAATGATTTTCATTTTTTTTTAAAAATAATTGTTTTAGTGTCTCCATAGTCTGAGAGCCATAGTTTTTTCAGTTTTTGGGCGATTATCTTGGGTAGGGTATGATTTTTGCGGGATGAGATGACTGTTTGGCACTATTTTGGGGTGCGTATGACTTTTTGATCGCTTGCTATTACACTTTTTGTGATGTAAGGTGACAAAAAATGGCTTTTTTTACACCCATTTTTATTTGTCACGGTATTCATCTTAGGGGTTTGGTCATGTGATATTTTCATAGAGCAGGTTCTTACAGACGCGGCGATACCTAATATGTATACTTTTTTTATTTTCTTAAGTTTTACACAATACCAGCATTTTTGAAACAAAAAAAGATGTTTGTGTCTCCATATTCTGAGCCATAGTTTTTTATTTTTTGGGCAATTGGCTTAGGTAGGGTCTCATTTTTTGCGGGATGAGGTGGCTGTTAGATTGGTACTATTTTGGGGGGCATACGCCTTTTTGATCACTTGGTGTTGCACTTTTTGTGATGTAAAGTGACTGCTTTTTTTTTTTAACACTGTTTTTATTTTATTTATATTTCTTTTTATGGTATTTATCGGACAGGGTGGATCATGTAATATATTTATAGAGCCGGTCATTGCGGACGCGGTGATACCTAATATGTGTGTGTTTTATTTTTCTGTTTTTTATTATAAAATAAGGGGAAAGGGGCATTTTCTTTTTTTTTTTTTTACTTTATTAATTGTATTACTTTTATTTAAAAATATTTTTTTAAACTTTTTCTTTTCTTTTATTTCTGATCACTTTTGAGGGTCTGATCCCCTCTGCAATGCACTACAATACATTTCTATTGTAATGCTTTGCCTATTCGTGTACTACAGTGAGTAGTACACAAACAGGTTACCTAGGAGACCCAGCCTGAGGCTGGATCACCTCTGCTCCTGTAGAAGGCAGGTCCCGATGCCTTGCAAGGCATTGGGCAGCCTCTGCACGGCATTTGGCTGCCTTCAGAGATATCAAGTCCCCGCCAAAGCAGCGCGGGGACTCGATGCGCTCCCTCAAACACAAACACAAAACGCGGCATAGAAGGGGTTAATCCGCAGCGATTGCCGATTGGGGGGGGGGGGGTTTGTGTCACAGGACCCCCCTCGGCATTGACCCAAGGTGCCTGCTCAATGATTTGAGCAGGCACTTCGTTCCGATATGCCCTGTGTCCTTAAGAGGTTAAACACTAGTACCTTCTGTTATATGTAAATAGGACTAAATAGAAACGCTACACCAGACTGTAATATCCGTCATGAAATGTCCGATGCCTGAAAAACTATTAAGTGGTTCAAATGAGTTCTCCATCGCCATTCTCTGAGCCACCAGTCCTCCTGCCGCTGCTAGTTTACAAACTATAATTGTCTGCAGTGGTGGACCATGGAGGACAGTGATTTGGTTTCAGCAGTTATGTGCAGTATACCAGCATATCACAGTTGCAGTCTGCTCCCAACCCCCCACCACCACCAGCGTTGCGGGTGCCGGGGAGCAGGTAAGTATAATCCACACAATGGGCCTGAGCATTGGGGGTATATTTTAGATCTCTGATAACCCCTTAACTGTTTTTCTAGCTGTGTGCATACTTTCACTTTGTGCTGGTCACCTAGTAACCCTTATCTGTAAAATACTTAGAGGTCATAAACACTTATTTAAGCCACATTCTTAGCACTAAAATAAAGATTGATGAGCTTTGATCAGTGTTGATAAGGTCAGAGAGCAGAGATAAGGAGCCAGTCAGCTCCCTGCCTGACAGAAGGGAGAAAATTCAGATGCTGCTTGGACTCCATATTTTTAATAAAGGCCAATTAAAAAAGAACAATGAGTGCAAAAAATAAATTGGCTCCAAAGGTTGTACATATCCTTTAAATATTAATGGCCTATTCTCAGGATAGGACAATGTCTGATCGATAGTCTGGCACACTGCACCCCTACCGATTAGTTGTTTTGGCAATCTGCAGGGCTCACTGGTGCTCTGGTAGTCTCCTGGGTGCTTATCAAGCACAGTGTTGTATATTGTATAATGGCTGTGCTTGGTATCGCCGCTCAGCCCTATTGACTTAAATGGGGTTAAGCTGAAATTAGGCCATATGACCGATGTCATATGGCCTAGGAAGAGGAGACAGAGCTCACGGAGTGCCCGGCCTCTTTAACAGCTTATTGGCGGTTGCCTTTGGGTTTTGTACCCCCATTGATCTCGATATTCATGACCTATTCTGAGGATAGGTCATCAGTATTCATTCCCGGATAACCCTTTTAACTTCCTGTTTCATAAGTATGTATGTTTGCCCTGAGTGATGCTTTAAAGTGTATGTACACCATTATTTTTATTGCTTCAGTGCATCTAAAAGAACAATAAGGGGTGTTTGAGCCGCGAGGTGCATGTTGTAGAGCAGGAGGAGCTTAGCAGATTGATTATATAGTTGTATGGGAAAAAGATTTAGTCGACTTTTGTGTTTTATACATTTTATAGCTGCTCATTCTGGGCTTTGAAGTCCAGGAGAAGCGGTCCTATCAGTGATGACAGCCTTCCATCTATGACTGTGTATACAGAGATAGCTGTCAATCACTGATAGGACCGCCTCCTTGACTTCAAAGCCCAGAATGAACAGGAATTTAAATGAATAAATTAAAAGTTATAAGGAATCTTTTCCCATAAAACTATATATCAATCTGCTCAGCTCCTCCTGCTCTATAACATGCTGCCTGTAGATTACATTGCGTTTTCATGGTGATTGGTTCCCTTAACCCCTTAAGGACGCAGGGCGTATCGGTACGCCCTATTTCCCGAGTCCTTAAGGACTCAGGGCGTACCGGTACGTCCTAGCTTGAACTCAGTATTCCGGCGCCCGAGGGGTTAAACGGAACGGGATTTCGGCTGAAATCCTTCAGCCGGCATCCTGTGACAACGCCAGGGGGGGTCATGTGACCCCCCCCGTGTCGGCGATCGCAGCAAACCGCAGGTCAATTCAGACCTGCGGTTTGCTGCGCTTTTTGCAGTTTCTGATGCCCGCGGTCCCTGACCGCGGGGATCAGAAACTTTTGAGTGCCTATAATCAATATTTTTCACCCCCCCCTGCACCCCTGCACGATTTTATGCCGGCGGGTGGTGCGGGGGGGGGGGGGGGGGGGTGTCGCATGCGGTGGGGGCGGTGCGGGAGGCGGGCGGTGCGGCAGGCGGGATCGCGATCCCCCGCCCGCCTCCCCATGAATGATCGTTGGCTTCTAGTGGTTATACCAGGGTGCCAGCACATTGCTGGCACCCTGGTATAAACGGCTGACATCTGTGAAGATGTCAGCTGTTTAACCCTTTCCATACCGCGGTCCGTACGGACCGCTGTATGGAAAAAGTTAACTGTCGTCGGTCAGGGAGCTCCCTCCCTCTCCATCGGGGGGCTGCTGTGCCTTTGCAGCCCCCCGATGGAGAGGGAGAGAGCCCCCAGAGAGCCCCCCTCAGCCCTGTGCTTACCCTTCCCCGTCTGCGAAGTTCTGAGCAGACGGGGAAGGTTCCCATGGCAACAGGATGCCTGCTCAGGCGTCCTGCTGTCCATGGTGCTGAACAGATCTATGCTGAAAGCATAGATCTGTTCAGTGTAAGTAAAATACAGTATAGAACAATATATATTGTACTGTACTGTATTATACAGACATCAGACCCACTGGATCTTCCAGAACCAAGTGGGTCTGGGTCACAAAAATGTAAAAAAAAGTGAAAAAAGTTAAGATAAAAAAAAAAACATTCATCACTGAATAAAAATAAAAAAAAAATAAAATACACTACACATATTAGGTATCGCCGCGTCCGTAACGACCTGATCTATAAAACGGTCATGTTACTTTCCCCGCACGGTGAACACCATAAAAATAAAAAAATAAAAACTATGAGAAAATTGAAATTTTGCCCACCTTACTTCCCAAAAAAGGTAATAAAAGTGATCAAAAAAGTCACATGTACGCCAAAATAGTACCAATCAAACCGTCATCTCATCCCGCAAAAATCATACCTTACCCAAGATAATCGCCCAAAAACTGAAAAAACTATGGCTCTCAGACTAAAGAAACACTAAAACATGATTTTTTTTGTTTCAAAAATGAAATCATTGTGTAAAACTTACATAAATAAAAATAAAGTATACATATTAGGTATCGCCGCGTCCGTATCGACCGGCTCTATAAGAATATCACATGATCTAACCCCTCAGGTGACCACCGTAAAAAATAAAAAATAAAAACGGTGTAAAAAAAGCCATTTTTTGTCATCTTACGTCACAAAAAGTGTAATAACAAGCGATCAAAAAGTCATATGCACCCCAAAATAGTGCCAATTAAACCGTCATCTCATCCCGCAAAAAATGAGACCCTACTCAAGATAATCGCCCAAAAACTGAAAAAACTATGGCTCTTAGACTATGGAGACACTAAAACTTTTTTTGGTTTTAAAAATGAAGTTATTGTATAAAACTTACATAAATAAAAAAAAGGTATACATATTAGGTATCACCGCGTTCGTGACAACCTGCTCTATAAAATTACCACATGATCTAACCTGTCAGATGAATGTTGTAAATAACAAAAAAAAAAAAACGTGCCATAAAAGCTATTTCTTGTTACCTTGCCGCACAAAAAGTGTAATATAGAGCAACCAAAAATCATATGTACCCTAAACTAGTACCAACAAAGCTGCCACCTTATTCCGTACTTTCTAAAATGGGGTCACTTTTTTGGAGTTTCTACTCTAGGGGTGCATCAGGGGGGCTTCAAATGGGACATGGTGTCAAAAAAACCAGTCCAGCAAAACCTGCCTTCCAAAAACCGTATGGCATTCCTTTCCTTCTGCGCCCTGCCGTGTGCCCGTACAGCGGTTTACGACCACATATGGGGTGTTTCTGTAAACTACAGAATAAGGGCCATAAATAATGAGTTTTGTTTGGCTGTTAACCCTTGCTTTGTTACTGGAAAAAAAATATTAAAATGGAAAATCTGCCAAAAAAGTGAAATTTTGAAATTGTATCTCTATTTTCCATTAAATCTTGTGCAACACCTAAAGGGTTAACAAAGTTTGTAAAATCAGTTTTGAATACCTTGAGGGGTGTAGTTTCTTAGATGGGGTCACTTTTATGGAGTTTCTACTCTAGGGGTGCATCAGGGGGGCTTCAAATGGGACATGGTGTCAAAAAAACAGTCCAGCAAAATCTGGCTTCCAAAAACCATACGGCGCACCTTTCACTCTACGCCCCGCTGTGTGGCCGTACAGTAGTTTACGGCCACATATGGGGTGTTTCTGTAAACGGCAGAGTCAGGGCAATAAAGATACAGTCTTGTTTGGCTGTTAACCCTTGCTTTGTTAGTGGAAAAAATGGGTTAAAATGGAAAATTAGGCAAAAAAATGAAATTCTCAAATTTCATCCCCATTTGCCAATAACTCTTGTGCAACACCTAAAGGGTTAACAAAGTTTGTAAAATCAGTTTTGAATACCTTGAGGGGTGTAGTTTCTTAGATGGGGTCACTTTTATGGAGTTTCTACTCTAGGGGTGCATCAGGGGGCTTCAAATGGGACATGGTGTCAAAAAAACAGTCCAGCAAAATCAGCCCTCCAAAAACCAAATGGCGCACCTTTCACTCTACACCCTACTGTGTGCCCGTACAGTAGTTTACGGCCACATATGTGGTGTTTCTGTAAACGGCAGAGTCAGGGCAATAAAGATACAGTCTTGTTTAGCTGTTAACCCTTGCTTTGTTAGTGGAAAAAATGGGTTAAAATGGAAAATTAGGCAAAAAAATGAAATTCTCAAATTTCATCCCCATTTGCCAATAACTCTTGTGCAATACCTAAAGGGTTAACAAAGCTTGTAAAATCAGTTTTGAATACCTTGAGGGGTGTAGTTTATAGAATGGGGTCATTTTTGGGCGGTTTCTATTATGTAAGCCTCGCAAAGTGACTTCAGACCTGTAGTGGTCCCTAAAAATTTGGTTTTTGTAAATTTCTGAAAAATTTCAAGATTTGCTTCTAAACTTCTAAGCCTTATAACATCCCCAAAAAATAAAATATCAATCCCAAAATGCTACAAACATGAAGTAGACATATGGGGAATGTAAAGTCATCAAAATTTTTGGGGGTATTACTATGTATTACAGAAGTAGAGAAACTGAAACTTTGAAATTTGCAAATTTTTCAAAATTTTTGGTAAATATGGTATTTTTTTATGCAAAAAAATTAACTTTTTTGACCCAATTTTAGCAGTGTCATGAAGTACAATATGTGACGAAAAAACAATCTCAGAACGGCCTGGATAAGTCAAAGCGTTTTAAAGTTATCAGCACTTAAAGGGACACTGGTTAGATTTGCAAAAAATGGCCAAGTCCTTAAGGTGAAATAGGACGGAGTCCTTAAGGGGTTAAAGCAGGTTTGCAAATGTCCTTAAAAAGAAAAAACATCTTTTGTATACAGCGCCTGTACAGGCCTATGTGACTGCATGGTTACAAGCTCGCTGTGCAGTCTGTTCCTGTTTATGGATCCAGTCTATCTAGCATTAGATGACATGTCAATACCGTCCTATCTGGGGCTGCTTATAATAGCCAGTGTCTAATTTCTTCAAAACTATCTTTCATCTTTTTACATAACGTTTCTGAAATCTCTTCACAGAATAAAGCCTGATTGGGTGCTGAGAAAAGACAACATGCGTGAGGTGGTTGATCCTTTGAAAGCTATTCAGATGGTGATGTTGACCTTTGGATTGTCCATTTGAGCCTGTCTAATAGCTGGATTGATCCAGGAAATGATTTTAAGATTGTAAATTAGGTATTTTTTTAAATGTAAAAAAAAAAAAATTTAAAAGTTATATTGGTAGCCATTTTCTCATCTCAGAAGTATTATGCTGCTAAAGACAGCTTTCTAAACGCTGGTGTATTATATGTGTCTGTAAATAGCTTTCTGTACAGCTAAAAATGTACAATAAAGTACAGTGTTTAACAGCAGACGTCTTCATTATAATTCAAATCTATAAAGAAAATATTTTTGCATTTACTGGTGACAATCTGACATTAGAAAGATGAGCAGTAATGTTGCAAATAAATGCCTGTTATGCCTGTTTTTAATAGCATTTTAGTACATGGAACCCTAAAGCCAGCCATATATTACTCCTATGTGAAATGCTCACACAAATACAGTACATTAACTGAAGATTTGAAGATTGCATTTGCGAAGCTGTCAAACAGTCAAATTTCTCTGGAAGTGCTCGGAGACCTCCACCATTTACATTTCTCCAGGATCTGAGACCGCTACCATTTACTATGCTGCTAATGCACTGAATGGATCACGTAGCAATTTTGCCTCCTGTCGACATTCCTCTGTATTACACACAAGAACGTCACATCCCACTCCACTTGCATTGTAGTTTACCAGTCCTCTTCAATCAGGAGCTGAAGCTGCAATGTGCTCTGCAAACTGCTACTTCACAGCCTGGCTGTGTACCGCTGCTTGCTCCTATGCAGAGTCTGGTGGCGTCGTGCCAACAAAACGTGGCCTGTGATCGTGTAAACCACCAATACTCACGTTCAAACGAAAACAATATTTAATTGGGGTGTAATCGCCCAGCCACATTTTTTGGTCCATATATAATCAAACACAGGAGGAGACTCCATCAGGGAAAAGTCTATTTACAGCAGCCACTGCCCAACTGGAAAGGTGACTGCGCTTGCACATGGCACTATCTATTAAGGTTCTTTAAAAAAAAAAAAGGCTGTTGCTTGTTTATAGGTGTTTGCTTGCTTAAATTCTGATGACCTATCCTTTGGATCTGATCGGTGGGTGTCCGACACCCGGGACCCCTGCTGATCAGCTGTTTTGAGAAGGCAACGACGCACTCGGCTTTCCCTTGGAAAAGCAATGACACGTTCATCGGTCACATGGTCTAGGTACAGCTCAGCCCCATAGAGTGAATGAGGCTGAGCTGTGGTACCAAGCACAGCCACTATACAATGTACGGCGCCGTGCTTAGTGAGCAGAGAGAAGGCTGAGAGGCTCACAGGAGCGCCAATGCCTTCTCAAACTGCTGATTGGTGGGGGTTCCTGGTGTCCGACCACCACCGATCAGATACTGATGACCTAAGTCTCGGAAAACAGATTCAATTAAGTAGAAGAAAACAAAGTGCATTGAGGATAAGACTTTATTTGCATTCAGAAGGAAGACTTCACATTTACAAATACTTTACAATGAAAATAAGAATACAAAAACATTGTATAAAAGGGACCTCTTAAGACTGGTGCAGTTATGAATACCAGTTACTGGTATTGCTGATTACGAGCACCGTCCTCTTTCCTGGTTTCTTTTTTCCCATGGTAAATGGTGCAATTTTCTATGTACACATTTTTAAATATACACTAAGAAATTGTATTTCTGCTCAGGTTGAATTTAAACTTTATTTTAAGGGAACCTGTCCCCTCCAACAAATATCCCAAGCCGGCAGCAGTACCTGAGAGTAGCCAGCAGCATGTTTCTAACTATCATTTTCTTCCTGCAGGCAGATGAAGCAAAAGCTGTAAAAACGTTCCTTAATCCCCTGCCGGCGCGCTTCTCTAGTCATGCTTGAAGTCACGGGGGCAGCGACCTGCTTCAAGTCACGGTAACCACGCCCCCTTCCCTGCCCCTTCGCTGTGACTGACAGCCGGCAGTTCGGCTGGCTTTGCTGAACTCTCGTGCATAAGCGGTCAATTACAGCGAAGGGGCAGGCAAGGGGGCGGCGTGGTTACCGTGACTTGAAGCAGGTCGCTGCCCCCGTGACTTCAAGCATGACTAGAGAAGCGCGCCGGGCAGGGGATTAAGGAACGTTTTTACAGCTTTTGCTTCATCTGCCTGTACTCTCAGGTACTGCTGCCGGCCTAGGATGTTTGTTGGAGGTGACAAGTTCCTTTTAAGGCGTTTGTGAATATGGCTGTGTGTGGAGATTTCTAAAAACTAGATTAGGCTACTTTCACACCTGCGTTCAGGTGTCCGCTCGTGAGCCCCGTTTGAAGGGGCTCACGAGCGGTCCTGAACGCAGCCGTTCAGCTCTAATGCATTCTCAGTGGAGGCGGATGCGCTCAGAATGCATCCGTCTGCCAGCGTTCAGCCTCCGCTCTGCTCAGTGAGCGGACACCTGAACGCTGCTTGCAGCGTTCGGGTGTCCGCCTGGCCGTGCGGAGGCGAGCGGATCCGTCCAGACTTATAATGGAAGTCAATGGGGACGGATCCGCTTGAAGATGACACCATATGGCTCAATCTTCAAGCGGATCCGTTCCCCATTGACTTTTAATGTAAAGTCTGAACGGATCCGCTCAGGCTACTTTCAGACTTAGAAAATTTTCTAAGTTATAATGCAGACGCATCCGTTCTGAACGGATGCAAACGTCTGCATTATAGGAGCGGATCCGTCTGATGAAACATCAGACGGATCCGCTCCGAACGCTAGTGTGAAAGTAGCCTTAGAGGTGATATATTTCTAAGGCAGATGAATAAAAGCACGCTGCACTAGTTTTCAGAAAACTGATGTTTAAGTCACACAGTAAAATTCAACATGGTTTCTATAGGCCTGTTCACTTGTGAAATGTCCAGGGTCATATACTGTATAAGCTATGGCTACTGTCATTTTGTAGCTTAGATGCCTTTGACTATAATTGTTGTAGAGAAGTACTGATGTGTTAAATATTACAGGTGACCACTCACACCCATCCTTTTAGTTATTCTTTCCCCATAGGTTCACACAGCATATTACAGCTTAGTACAAGCTCACAGTTGTATGGTACCATAATAAGCCCATGCACTTCTGTAGATACCCTATCATACTTACCATAGTCTTCCAACTTCATGCAATGTTTTTAAAGAAGCACTACAGGTTTTTATTTTACATACGGTATATTGCTAACTCACCATCAGTATTCTAGTATTGTAATTTGTTACGCCCTAAGGCCTCGTGCACACGACCGTATGTTGGTCCACATCTAATCTGCATATTGGGCTACTTTCACACTAGCGTTTTTGCTGGATCTGGCAGGGCTCATCAAGAACGCTTCTGTTACTGATAATACAACCATCTGCATCCGTTATGAACAGATCCGGTTGTATTAGCTTTAACATAGCCAAGACGGATCTGTCATGAACTCCATTGAAAGCCAATAGAGGACAGATCCGTTTTCTATTGTCAGAGAAAACAAATTGGTCCCCATTGACTTGCATTGTGGGTGATGACGGATCTGTCTTGCGCCGCATCCCATGATGGAAAGAAAACCACAGAATGCTGCGGTTTGCTCTCCAGTATGGGGACGCAACCAAATGGAACGGAATGCATTTTGGAGCATTCCGTTCTGTTCAGTTACGTTTTGTCCCCATTGACAATCAATGGGGACAAAACGGAAGCGTTTTTCCCCGGTATTGAGACCTTATGATGGATCTCGATACCGGGGAATAAAAATGCTAGTGGCATTATTTATTTTATTTTTTTGCGGATCTGATGTGGACCCGATCATTTTAATGGGGCTGCACTTGGGGCTGTCACCTTGCTCTAATGTGTAATCAGGAACTCGGTCTGTCTCTCCCTGACATCAAATTTCTCCTGTGGCTCACAGGCCCCCTCCTTCCCTCCATGTTCCTGTTTATCACGGTATTCTGTTGAAGATATAATGTCTTCCCTATGTAAAGGACCAGGAGTGCAGATAGTAGTAGGTGAGTGTATACAGTGATTTGCTGCAGTTTAGTAAATCTCCCGACTCACACTGCCTGTCTATACTATCTGTGTGTACTGACTCTCCAGTGTAGTTCTATGAAATGTAGCTTCACACCGGTCTCCCTGCCTTCTGCATGTAAGAGAACAGAGGAGGCCAAGCAGACAGTGTGAGGGGACAGCCGTTTTGTGTGATTGATCTGTAATGGCTGCCCTAACAGAGAGCAACTCAGTGTGGCAAGACTCTGCCCCCTCTGTCTCTACAAAGCTAGGCATGATGGGAAATGTAGGATTCATAAGAAAAACCATCTCTGAGCAGAGAAGGAATCAAGATTGCTTGCTGCCAACCCACATGTTACACATCAAATAAAGCAGGTATACAGTGGGCACACCAAGAGCCTATTATTCTTTAATAATGGCCTATCCTGCACTATACAGGCAAATAAAAATCCTGCAGTGTTTCTTTAAAGGGGTTCTACAGTTATTTTAAACTGATGATCTGTCCTATGGATAGATCATCAGCATCTGATCGGCGGGGGTCTGACACTCTGGACCCCTGCCAATTAGCTGTTTGAGAAGGCCCAGCAACTTCATGACTAGTATCACTGGCCTGGGCGGGGCTAAGCTCTGTTCATGTGAATGGAGCTTAGCCCCACCCAGGCCATTGATACTAGTCGTGACATCACTGGGCCTGCGGTAAACAGCGAGAAGGCTGCGGCACTACTGCCAGCGCTGCTTCCTTAAACAGCTGATCGGCGGGGGTCCCGAACAGATGCTGATGATCTATCCAGAGGATAGATAATCAGTTAAAAATAACTGCAGAACCCCTTTGTCTGCTTCATACAAAGGAAAACAAAACACTGCAGGTTTAATCAGATAGAGTACTACAAAGGTATTCACCCCTGAAGTACCCCATTGCTGTAGGGGAGAATATCTCCACAATTTGGTATTCAAAACAACCAATTTGTTCAACTTGAGCTCAGTTCACACATCAGTTATTTTGAGCCCAAACCATTAGTGACGCTACACAGATATAAGGTATAATGGAAAAATCTGCAGCTGGTTTTGGCTCACAATAACTGTCCAAATAACTGAAGTGTGAACTTGAACTTAATGCTTTCTTTTCTGTGTTTTTTAAGCTTGAGGCACAATTATATTCATGTGTGTGATTTTTTTTTTTTCTTTTTTTTTCTTCTTAATGTGGGTTTTCTTTGTACAAATACAGACTTGGCATCCTTACCTTTAAGTAAACAATGGCAAGAAACTTTTGACTTTTTAAATGGCTTTTGTGTCATGAGATCACATCCAAAGAGATATCATAAGTTTAGAACTATTAATTAATACAGTATTTAATAGTTCCCTTTTCAGTAACAAACATCTAGTGGTGACATTTTTTGCCCCCCAAAATGCTATGTTTTTCAAAAGCCTGTGTGACACAAGCTGAACTGTCACAGTTCCAGTCTGTTTATATGGGTTACACCATGTGTACTGTATGAATCTGGCCAGGTTGTTTTTGTTTAAATGTCCCTTTACATATTTCCAGCTTCATAGCAGCATCTAGTAATATGAATTCTGGTTTGTGAAATGACCAGCTTCTGGAATATTGGTGGAGCTTGCATAATACTGCTCTATTCATTCTCTAGGTGACCGCAGAACACTCCCTGGCTATCTCCATCAGTCCCCTAAGAGAATGAAGTATGTGGCAATGCCTAAGCTCAACTGGTGCTCCAGTCACTTGTGGAACTTGAGACCTCAGTTCTCGAGATTGGTCAGAGTCTCAATGATCAGGTGACAGGTCCACTTTTTAAAGGGAAGCTGAAACCACAATCATGCTGCAGAGTACTCTGCAAAATCGATGTTTCATCTGCTCTACCAGCATGTGGAGTACAGAGCCCATATACTTTCTGTGGATGGATCTGTACTCCACATGCTGGAAAAGCTGAGCCAATTAAACCCTACCCTGCAGTGCACTCTCAGAAAAGCTGCTGCACAATCATGGTTTAGGTCCCCTTTAATTAAATCCCCAATGACTAGTGTTGAGCGAACTTCTGTTTTAAGTTCGGCATCTAAAGTTCGGCTTCCGGTTAGCGGAGAATCCCGATATGGATTCCGAATTCCGTGGTAGCGGAATCAATAATGGCCATTATTAATTCCGCTACCACGGACCACAACGGAATTCGGAATCCATATTGGGATTCTCCACTAACCGGAAGCCGAACTTTAGACGCCGAACTTAAAACAGAAGTTCGCTCAACACTACCAATGACCATTTTTAGCACCATCTTGCTACACAGTTCTGCCCCATTGTGTGAACCCATGCTAACCATTCCTAAATAAATTTTCATTAAAGTAATAGTATCTCTAAGGATTAAGTGAGTCCATCAGAAAAGGGCACTGTAACCAAAACTCCTAGAATCCAACGAAAACTTCATACCATCCATGACTTATAACTGTGCAGCTACAGTCTAGTCCATCATAGGTATAAATCCCAGATACTAATTTATTTTGGACATCAGCAGATACAAATAAGTAGCGGTAGGTCAAACACATTAACTGCAAAGTCACTGGTGCTGATCAAGTGTCCTCAAACATCAGTCCTACCTTTGAGAAAGGGACATAAAATAAACATGTACAGTATAAGAAATACTATATATATATATATAAAAATACTATTGTACAAACCAAATTCAAAATTGCACCATAAATGAAATGTTGCGTTTCTCCCCAAAATATGTAATTTCTCTGTGTATATAGTTAATGCTTTCCATCAGAAGGCTATAATCACTGTACACCTAACAAATACAACATTTAAGAAACTTTTTGATAATCTTTACCATAAAGTCCCTAAAACCCCATCCTAATATAGTGTAAACATTAGCAAGTCAAGTGGTAAGCAAACGTGGTGCTGACATGGTGGCTATACGCGGTATGTAGTGTCATGTGCAACAGGAACGCCTGTTCTTCCTTTCATCTTGGATTACATACCATGGTGTTTATGTCACACTCTTTAGCATGAATTCTGCCGGTATATTTTGCTTTGATAATGGATAAGCATGCCACAAGGATATTTGTAGTTACAGTTATAATGGACGGCAACTGTAAGAATATAGGATGGTTTAGAAAAGATCTTAGTGAGCTCCATTAATGCACATTGTACATGATATGCTAGGAAAGTTCTGTATACATTTAATGAAATAGTGGCAAATATAGGCAAGTTTTGCTGAAAAGAAAGTGAGTATAGCAGTCTACTGGCTTCCATGGTCTGAGGGCAAGGAGATCTATCACTGGACATGGTTCTATGATTGTCCGAAGCGACAATTACTGCACTTTCAGTGTAATTCCAGCATCTATATAAAAAAAGGTTATGCAATATTTGATGTGTCAAATGCCCTTTTGGGGCACCTAAGTCTATTAACTAAACCTAAGACCTATCTCTTTGGAAGTGAAATGGTTATGAATGCTGCGTTTTCTTTTAACTTTCTGCATTATTGCACTCAAAATGGCTAAAATGGGGGCGGTTCAAAACATCATGGCTGAAACAGCGTTCCTGCCTGGTAAAATATCTACCGGCTGACACTTTATACATAGTTTTAGTCTAGGTTCTTGTAAGCTTGGTTGTAGTATAAAGGTATTTCTATACCGATATATCAATTTCCTCATAACTCCATTTAGGCCTCATGCACACGACCGTTGTGTGCATCCGCGGCCGTTGTTCCGTTCTCCGCTTTTTTTCGCGGACCCATTGACTTTCAATGGGTCCGTGGAAAAATCGGAAAATGCACCGTTTGGCTTCCGCGTCCGTGATCCGTTTTTCCAGTCCGTGAAAAAAATATGACCTGTCCTATTTTTTTCACGGACAACGGTTCACGGACCCATTCAAGTCAATGGGTCCGTAAAAAATCACGGATGCACACAAGATAGTCATCCGCGTCTGTTATCCGTGTCCGTGATCCGTGTCTGTTTTTCCTATCATTTTCAATGCAAACTTGACTTAGTTTTTTTTTTCACTTTTCATGTCCGTGGATCCTCCAAAAATCAAGGAAGACCCACGGATGAAAAAACGGACACGGATCACGGAACAACGGAAATCGTTTTTGCGGACCGCAAAAAAAATGTCCGTGTGCATGAGGCCTTACCATTAGGATTTCCATTTTTGCAATTTCACTGTGTTGTGAAGGCTTTAGTAACGGACTATTACTCTGTACAACACATCAACCCTTCTCCCAATCAGTTGGAACATAGATTACGTCTTCTTGGTACAAAGTGGCTGGTGAAAATTATCTAGATAAGGGAAAATTGCCTACCCCATTTTAAGAACAATCATTTGAGGCCTCATGCAAACATACTGTGGCTCCGTGATGTACAGAGACATAACAAAGCTCCGGCAGAGGTACAGTTGTAGGCCTATGGAAGCATTCAGAGTTTTTTTTTCCTACACAATGCTCTATCGCAGTGTTCCTCAACTCCAGTCCTCAGGGCCCACCTGCCGGTGATGATTTCAGGATTTCTTTAGTACTGGGAATTAGTGTCCATGCATCAGGACTTACCATTCTGCGGGATATACTCAAATCATGACCAGCAGATGGGCATGGCACCAGACTGCGTCTGAATGGCAGCACACAGAGGATGTGCTGCTCCATACCAGGAATTCCTACAGCCTCCATATGCTGATGTCAGACTTTGTGCAAATAAAATAATAGCAGTTATCTCTTTGGTAAGTCTCACATTTTGCAAGTGCCTGAAAATAAGACTTGATAGCAAAATACCTAAAGCTCCATGTGCAACCTGCAGATTTCCAAAGTGTTGTATGCATATTGCATACAATACCTCTGCAGAGGAAGATACATATATATATTCCAGTCTTCATGGATATCTCAATATTACTCTGTACCTAATATTACCGAAGCCATCTTTGCATCTTGTGGGTTCTATTATGGTCATTCAGTATATCTGCCTTCTTTGCCTATGAACTGCACTGCTGTCTAGTCTCTACTCGTTAGCGGTCATTACTGGGCCATATGTAAAACTGATATCCCTTCTTGGTCTTGTGTCTACAATACATCATATCCCATAGAACACTCTCCTTTGTGGAACTGATGCTAGCAGTTAAAGAGAATGCATTGCATAGACTTAAGCCCCTTTTGCAGGACACTGATCAGCTGGACTGATGTTAACATGAACTTTCATTCCATGTAAACAAGCCCTGCAATCACCCTATGAAGAAAACAAACCGTATCTTACTGGATCAAAAGTAATAAATGTTGTGCAACCCCCTCAACAGAATATATAACAACAAAAATGGGTGACCTTGTTAAAGCTTAACTTTTAATCAACACTAGATTTAAAATAATAGCCCATAAGTTTAATAATATACAAGAATATGTGCCTAAATTACCAGTGCTCAGTAAAAGAGGAACAGTCTTCCCACAGTCTGTATAAATAAAACTCACCTATCTGGGTATCCCTACCAATTTCCCTATGCAGCCTAGTGACTGTCCAGCTTCGTCAATAGAGGTGTCGGCTTCCAAATCCTGCACTATACGTCTGATGCTGTTACTACTTAGACTCAGCTTGGATTGATAGTCCCCTGATGATCTGGCGACAGCCAGTGAAACGCGTAGGGACAAACAGGCCCGACACTGGGGTCTCCCCCCACCTCTATTGACGAAGCTGGGCAGTCACTAGGCTGCATAGGGGAATTGGTAGGGATACCCAGATAGGCGAGTTTTATTTATCCACTGGGATAACCCTCAATAGGGTGATTGTGGTGCTCCTCTAACAGGTATAAGGCCAGGTCAAGTAGGGTAAGATAAGGGTCAGAGACCCAGGACTGGAATCATGGAGACCCCAGTGGTGGCACCACTTTGAAAGACCGTTCCTCTTTTACTGAGCACTGGTAATTTAGGCACATTCGTACAGCACATATTCTTGTCTATTATTGTACTTATGGGCTATTATTCTATATCTAGTGTTGATTAAAAGTTAAGCTTTAACAAGGTCACCTATTTTTGTTGTTATATAATCACCCTATGAACCATAAAATGCCCCTTTGTCATGGATCGTATCTTTTACATGACCATAGAAATCACTGTGTAAAACAATGTAATTATGTGAGGAGGGGTTTGAACAAACAATTGCAAGAATGATCATTCATTAAAACCACTCCCAATGATTGTCCTGTGAAAATGGAAATAAAAATAGAGTGCAGACTGACTTATATCGTAGACTGGTGCTCAGCTGGGCAATCATCTACCCATGTGAAAGGACCCTGACATTTGCAGCCACTTTATGTAGCTAATCTCATACGAGGGATGTCAGTCGCAGTTCATCAGGGTTACATCAGTTAAAGTGCCATGGCATTCCATGTTCAGGGGAGACTTCTTTGTGGCTGATCTCTGCCAAGAATACAATGAATGTTCATATTCATGGAGGGATGATGAGGAAACCATCCTTGGCCTATGGCAGCACAGCATGCATCTTCATTTGGAAAACTAAAAATAAGTTTATTCTTTCCATTAAAAAGTCTTCAAAGTATTAAACCACTTATGGCTGGACAGTTATACTCCACCGCAAAACCAGTCTTCTCAGCGTTTGATGACAACCTGTTCATATGCTCCTGCGCCAACCCCCCTAAAAAGAATGCAGAGGAGGTGGTGAGACGTGGACAACTTTTTTTTTGATGGACAAGAACTTTTTAACCTTTGTGTTTAAGGGGTCATGTAGGATTTTCTAAAGTTAGCACTCTTATTCAATAAGACTTAAAGGGAACCTGTCACCAGTTTTATGGTGTCCTAACTAAGGGCAACATAAATAAGTGACTGGTTCTCTTAGCAAAATGCTGGTTCACTTTCTTTAATTGACCCAGTCAATCTGCCAACATCTTGTATTGAAAAGCTCCAGCTCATAATGATGAGTCCTGAATATTCATGAGCTCCTGACTCTCCCCTCCTACCTGCTGCTGATTGACAGTTTTTTTCCATATGAATCAGAAGCAGGTGGGCAGGGGAGTGGCAATAGCTCTGAATTAAAAAAACGCTGGACTCAAATCAGCTCATTAGCATGCGGCATCTTTGTGTGTATATTATGAGGTAACCATCTGTCACGCCAGTAAGTGAATACATCTAAGGTACTTTTAGTAGTTAATGATTGTATATAATTAGTTAGATTATAATCAAATATCCACATGACAGGTTCCCTTTAAAGAGGACCTTTCATCAGCATCAAGTATGTAAACTGAATATACATACATGGAGAGCGGCGCCCAGGGATCCCCCTGCACTTACTATTATCCCCGGGCGCCGCTCCGTTCTCCGGTTACAGGCTCCGGTAAAGTCATAGTTAGGCTCCACCCATTTGAGCCTGCCGCGGTCTCCTTCTCCTATGCTGTAGCGCTGGCCAATCGCAGCGCTCAGCTCTTAGCCATGCTATGAGCTGAGCGCTGCGATTGGCCAGCGCTACAACATAGGAGAAAGAGACGCCGGCAGGCTCAAATGGGTGGAGCCTAACTATGACTTTACCGGAGCCTGTAACCGGAGAACGGAGCGGCGCCCGGGGATAATAGTAAGTGCAGGGTGATCCCTGGGCGCCGCTCTCCATGTATGTATATTCAGTTTACATACTTGATGCTGATGAAAGGTCCTCTTTAAGCCGCCCATACAGCTAAACACTCATTCAGCCGATAGTTATCTCTCCGGACTCCCCCAATACACATGAATTCATACAGCTAGTCACCTCTTCCAGGAGCTAAGCTTATCTCTCCAAGAACAAAAGCACTGGACATGTTGAAATTTAACTGCCTTAGGCTACTTTCACACCTGCGTTAGGTGCGGATCCGTCTGGTATCTGCACAGACGGATCCGCACCTATAATGCAAACGCTTGTATCCGTTCAGAACGGATCTGTTTGCATTACCATGAACAAAAAAAAATATATAGTTTTTTTTTTTATTCATGATAATGCAAACGGATCCGTTTTGACTTACACTGAAAGTCAATGGGAGGCGGATCCGTTTTCAATTGCACCATATTGTGTCAGTGAAAACGGATCCGTCCCCATTGACTTACATTGTAAGTCAGGACGGATCCGTTTGGCTCAGTTTCATCAGACGGACATCAAAACGCTGCAAGCAGCGTTTTGGTGTCTGCCTCCAGAGCGGAATGGAGGCAAACTGATGCATTCTGAACGGATCCTTATCCATTCAGAATGCACTGGGGCTAAACTGATCCGTTTTGGGCCGCTTGTGAGAGCCCTGAAACGGATCTCACAAGCGGACCCAGAAACGCCAGTGTGAAAGTAGCCTTATCTGTCTCTCCTGTAATATCTGCCATAGGGGGACAGTCTGTCATACACATTGGATGGTTGACTGCTTCGATATTAATCTAATGTGCATGGCTAACTTAGAAGTTAAAATTTTAGGTGTTTAAAAAACTGGAGGGAGTATTTTTTATTTTTTTTAATACAGTAGGTCAGACTTAAGCAAGTTTACAGGTGCACTACATTTATCACAAGGGGTTATGCTGTATGACAAATTTGGTTCATCTTAACACGTTAGTACAATTTTATCTCACTTTGCACCACCTATTGGGTGTATTAACTCGTTCCAAAGTTTTGGTGCAACTTATTACATATTAAAGGGGTTATCCAACCCCTATAATGACCCCTCCCCCCCTAATGGCCAGGCCCCTCATATAGGTTACACTAAACGCACTCCCGGGCCCTCGAGTCACTCCTGCTCCCCGTATGGCTGTCACTGCATCTCCCCGTCGCACAGATCTAAACATCAGGGGGTGGTTGTGAGGTGTCTGGGGGTAGCCAATAGCAGGCCGCGACGGGGACGAGCCTCCCTAGCATCGTGGGTGACACTAGGGAGGCTTGTCCCCGTCATGGCCTGCTATTGGCTAATCTCCACCCCCTCCGAAACCGCTCTTCAGCAGCACATCTCCACAGGTAAACAGGGTATCTGCTTCCGCCATGATTTTAATTGCATGGGGGAATAGTGATCAACGATCATTCATCCCCATCCAGTTTTCATCAGCCTACAGTGGGTTTTCTGGGAATTAATAAAATAATTGAAAAAACGTAATACCTTATTATAAAAATCGCTCATTTTGTTTAGGGAGAAATCAGGGGAAATAAAATGCCCACCGTTTTATTAGTACACACAAAACCCATCCTAATCACACAGAGGGACAATAGAGCTAAAGAGCTGCCTCATCCTCCGCTCTACTTGTCAAGGATTATGATCCTGAATACTGATGATACGATCTTCAGATGTTTCTCTGTAGAAATGGAGTTCATGAGGTGACATGAAGTACAGAGAAGACGGACAGGTCAGACTGTGGAGATGTGTTGCTGTGGTAATGGAGACTGCATACAAGAGCTACTGCTCATTACCACATCCCCACCGCGTCTCTGTCCTTCATGTCTCCTCATGGACACCATTTCTACAGATCTTGAGCTCAAGATCTTATCATCACTATTCAGGATCATAAAAGTAGGAGAGGCGGATGAGGCAGCTCTGTAGCTCTTTTGTCCTGCTGTGTGATTAGGACAGGTTTTGTGTGTACTAATAGAGCGGCAGCCATTTTATTTTCGCTGATTGCTCCATTGACAAAACAAGCCATTATAACTAATGTAAGGTATTTGGTAATGTATTTATAATAAAGTATTCTTTAAGTATTTTTAGTAATTTTATTTTATTAATTCCCGAAAAGCCTCTTTAAATGAGCGTTGATCGACTTGGGTTTAATTGTTGATCGGCGCTCATTATGGCTCACATGTGACTGCATAAAATGACCGTTAGTCATATAACATTTACCTGTTTGGTAAGTGATGACTTCCCAGAGCAGTGCTCCCTCCAGGACCTACAAACAGCCTTAGACCTTCCTCTACAAGGAAAAAAGAAAAATGATATTAATACTTACAATAATCACATGTACAGGACACAAGTATACTCATCAGGCAGTGACTAGAGACTTCTAGATAGTTAGACTGAGGGAGGTGGCTCCTTCTGTCTCTAGTGAACGCATTTGCAGGCTGCTGATGCATTGCCATGACAGCTGGGGCCTAACAAAAGCCTAATAGACAGCCTGTTACTGTTATAGCGATAAGCTAAAATGCATTGGCATACAAGGTATACAATGCATTATAAAAATTCCCCTAAAGTGGCACTAAAAACCAACACTCCGAAACGCGTTTGGTGCTTAATCTATTGACTTGCATAGTGGGGACACAACCATAATCCACACTTACTGGACTTTGCTTATTGGAAGATGAAAAAAGATTAAAGAATACGGATTTCAATACCCGAAAGACACAATACTTGGAGAGGAACGCCTACAGGATCAAGGAAGAGGCAAGCATCCAATCTTGCTGCACCCGAAAAAAATCCATCGAATGTGCGTGACTCGATTACTACAGTGCCTGGGTTAACTATCGAATCCGGGTTCGAAAGTAACGACACGTGGGACGCCAAAAGTCAAGTCCGATACACGTGGAATGCCATATACAAGATCTCCATACCTTACAGCGGATTATATGACCACTGCTACAGCACTTATCAGCAGAAGGCCGCAAACTAGCTTCTATACATAAAGCTAAGTAAAGATTCCTATCATTTATTTGTCGAACATTGCTGTTGTGCCGGTTTTAATACCATTCGAAAATGTGGGACGCCACAAAATGGTTTTAATATAGACGGCCTAAGACTATACGAATATATATAATGACAAAATATCGAAAGTCCCCACAATTGCAGATTTAGGACCCTAATCTACCTATAGCGTTGACCTGCATTTTTGTGGTATCGGAGATTTTAATTGGAACTCCCTCTTCCCACCATCCTAACTTTACTATATTGCTCGTTTGATTGCCATTTTATGTATTATTTTATGCCTTGATGATACGCCTTTTATTGTGTGTTTTACTTTTGCTGTTTTTACTATTCCAGTTTTCTATTTTAGATTGTGTTCAATAAATCGGTATACCGTATATTCGAATTCCTATGTTTCGATGTGACTCCATATGTTGAGTGCCCTTCTACACATCATTACTTTAAAAGGGTAATAAAGTTTAAACAAAAAAAAGTGGTAAATAAACCGGACATTCAGGGCAAATATGCGGTACTGCCAGGTTTGTCCTGTTTAATATACAGTACATGTTATTTAAAGGGAACCTCGGGAAATTCGGCTTTGCAGCGAGTCAAATTTTTCCTGAAATGCGGATCAAAGTCAATTAGTTTGTCTTCAATTCGCTCAACACTACCCGTGTACTTTGCAAATATGTCACTTCAGTAAATGGCATTTATCATGTAGGGAAAGATCATTCAAGACACTTGCTAATCTATTGTGACTGTCCATATTGTCTCCTTTGTTAGCTGGATTCATTTTTCCATCATATTATGCACGTCTCGTTTCCATGGTTACAACCACCCTGCAATTCAGCACCGGTAGCCCTGCTTACACATTACAGAATTAAAAACACCAGCCTATGTGCGCTCCCACAGTTCCAGCCACCAGAGAGGCCGGCGCATTTTCCTATAATATGCAAGCACGGCCGCCGCTGATTGATTGCAGGGAGGTCGTAACCATGGAAACGAGACGTGTATAATGTGATGGAAAAATTATTCCAGCCAGCAAAGGAGGCAATATGGACAATCACAATACATTAGTAAGTACCTTGTACTTTGTACCTTGTACTAACTTTCTCTACATGATAATTGCCACTTGCTGAAGTGACACAACCCCTTTAAATGCAAAAAATAAAAGCAGAAGTGCTCTCTTTTTTCCTTTAAAGGGGTTGTCCGCTTTTTAAAATTGATGACCTATCACATAATGCGTCGAGCAAGTGTAATTACAACTCTGCAGTCCCCATTCACTTCAGTGGGACGGCTCCTTCCTATAGAACGGAGCTGTCCCATTAAAGTGAATGGGGACTGCGGAGTTGTAATTACACTTACTCCCTGCTGCAATGTTGACGGCCAGCAGGTAAACAGTGAAATGTGCTGCGTTCTCTCCAAACAGCTGTTCGGCTCAGTGATGGCAGTCGGGCCCCCGCCGATCTTTTATTCATGACCTATCCTGAGAATGTCATCAATATAAAAAAATAAAATCAGACAAGGGGGCGTGGCTTGGCTGCCGAGGGTAATACCCACGTGAGTGAGCAGCTCCTGCACCACAGCGACTTCTTCTCAGCAAAACCTCTGCCCAGACGCTTCTATCTAACTGTCTCACCGCCTAAATCTCTCCCTGACATCATGGGGAAAAACAAGCGGACCCTACCAAGGTTCAACAGCGCAAACCTGGAGTCTTTCTTTGAGAAGAGGAAAAGCAAAGATGACGCCGACTCCCACAGCAAGGCCGCGTCTCTCCCCTCTATACGCAGCATGTCCCCTGCACTATCACCAGGATCGCTATCCCCGCCAGCGAGACCGGACTCCCCCTCTTCCCTGGAGCCCTCCATACCTTCACTCCCTCCAATGCCTGAAGAAGTCAGGCCTTCGCCATGCCAGGGATGGACATTCAGCATGGCGCACAGCAGGAGCAGACTGCAGCGTCTCCGTCTAGCAGTCTCAAGAAGCAGAAGCCAAGGCTGGAAAACCCAGATATTTCACAGGTCATTGCCTCCTCAGGGAGTTACCCAAACTCCGATGCTCAAGCTGACTCGTTCCTTAGCTTCCCTACCTCAGATAAGCCACCCACAGAGGCGACTCTAAAACAGATGTTAATGGCGTTAAAAGCCTCAATACAGCAAGATATTGTCTCAGTGATTCACCCAGTATCTGCTAGAATGCAGGAGTTTTGCATGTGGAGACAAAAATGGGTGATTTCGCCACTTCTCAGAACACAGTGATAGACATCTATAATGACATTGCGGAGGAGGTAGAGGCTATTAAAAGAAAGATGGCGGACTTTGAAGATTGTTCACGTAGAAACAACATACCTGAAGATTTGCTGTCCCAAGACCTGTCTGCTTACATAAAAAGGCTCTTTCGCAAACTCCTGCCAGAGCTAACGGAACATGATCTTATTATAGACAGGGCTCACAGAGTCCCAGGGCCAAAACATCTAGGACCTGACACCCCTAGAGACACCCTGGCGAGAATCCACTTTTTTTTATGTCAAAGAAGCTATAATGTCTGCTGCCAGGAAAGCTGGTACCCTGCCCTCTCTTTTTCAGTCAGTAAAAATATTCGCCGACCTGTCTGCAATGACCCTAAGACAAAGGCGCACTCTCCTGCCTATTACATTGTCCTTAAGCAATTCCAATATAGCTTATCGTTGGGGATTCCCCTTAAAGCTACTGATATCTAAAGATGGACACTTTCATGTTGTTCACACCATTGAGGAAGGCTTACTCCAGGACTGGAAAATCCCATTGTCTCATCCAGAATCCGGGACTTCCACTACTCTTCCCTCAATTCCACAAGAATGGAAACGAGTGTCCTACAGAAAAAGCCGCAGGACCTAAGGAGCTTCACAGAGGCTTTATAAAAATTCTCTAACTAATACTCATAACCCTTTATTGCAGGTTTTGTCGCCTTCGAAGCTCCTCTTGCGGAGAAACACTGCTTTCCCTGCTGTGCTTTTTTCACAGGTGCTGCCTCTTCACTCTCCTTGATGGGAGCTGGACCATCTTAAAGCTTCTATACTCTCGGCTTCCTTGCAAGAACCTTTGCCCTACCTAGCACCAAACGTGTAACAACATTCTGGTCACTATGTCTTTATTTCTGTTTTTACACTGGTTGTGTTTCTTTCTGTTGACCTTTTTAAAATGTTTAAAGAAACATTATATTGATTCTCTCAGGCAGTGCCCCAATTCCATCAAGAGGTGCCACTCTACATTATGTGGATCAAAATAATGTCATTGAATGTCAAGGGATTGAACTGCCCTCAAAAAAGGGCATTTGTGTGGAGGGAGGCATTGACCCTGGAGGCTGACGTTTTATGCATTCAGGAGTCCCATCTCTTAAATAATGATGCTCATTGAATCAAACACCATCTGTTCCCTAACAAAACCCACTCACACTACTACAAAAAAGCCAGTTGAGTCTTCATAGCCATTAAGAACTCAGTCTCCTTTACACTCATCTCTCAAAAGGTGGATCAGAGTGGGAGATACATTATTATGGTTTGTTCTATAAACAATATTGTTTACACCTTAGTCAACATCTACACTCCTAATGAGCGTCAGCTATCTTTTCTACACAAAGTAATGAGACATGTCCATAAACTTAAAAAGGGTAAGCTAATTTTGTGTGGGGACTTCAATTCCATAATAGACCCCTCCTTGGATCCTACCAACCCTTCTAGACGCTCTACAAGTGATCTATCCTCCTTTATCCGCTCTGAGGGCCTCATTGACCTATGGCATGCACAACATAGTCACGAGAGAGACTACTCCTTTTTTTCCCCTTTTCATGGGTCATATTCCCGTATAGACCTATTTTTGGTGGACCATGCCACTCTTTCATATCACATCCTCTAAAATTGGCCTTATCAGTGGGTCAGACCATGCCCCCATCATGATTACTTTAGAAGACCAATACCAGCACCAAATGGCCCCAGTGTGGAGGAATAATACCTTTTTATTTAGTATCCATATTTATAACGCGGAGCTCACACAGTCACTGCAGGAGTACTTCCTTTTCAATGAGGGTTCTGCATCAGACCCTTTTATAATTTGGCAAGCCCGCAAGGCCTTTATTCTTGGCTTGCTTATTAAAATAAACTAAAATAAATAAGCAACAACCATCTTATCCAATCTCAGAAGAATTAAGGCTAGAGAGGGATAAACTGAGATCAGTGCTACTACAGGACTATGAAAAGGGATTACTTAGGTTAAAATCTAAATATTATGCACAAGGTAATAAAGCTGGACGACTGTTAGCTACCCTGTTTCCCCGAAAATAAGACAGTGTCTTATATAAATTTTTGCTCCCAAATATGCGCTAGGTCTTAATTTCAGAGATGTCTTATTTTTCCAGGACACAGGGGGATCAGAAGGGGGAATCAAAATGGCACAGGAGAATCAGAGGGGGGGATTACCATTTTAGTACCCCCTTCTGATCCTCCTGTGTCATTTTGATTCCACCCTCTGATCCCCCTGTGTCATTTTAAGTGATCCCCCTCCCCTGTGCCAGCGGACAGTGGATTATTTAGTCTCTCCCCCCCTCCCACCTTCACCAGACATCCCCCACCACTTTATCAGACACCCCCCCCTCCCCCCAACTCAGTCACCCCTGTGTGTCCGTGCCAGCCAGATTCCACACAATGTGCCCGACTCCTGCCCTGCGCGACTCACTCACTGTCTAATTGTGAGTCAGCCAGACTCAGTCAGGGCAGAGCGAGCAGCAGGCGGCAGCTTCTCCTGGCAGCGGCGCAGGCTCTCTGATTTAAAGAGACCCCGCACTGCCTGAACAGCTCTGGCTGTGCTGCGGCCAATCAGTGAGCTGCGCGGCGGCGCCCGACGCTACGGTCCAGAGGAGTCAGACGCCTTATATTCTGGAGGGGCCTTATTATCGGGGAGGCCTTATTATCGGGGGGGTCTTATTTTCGGGGTATGCCTTATATTACAGCAAGAGGCAAAACTGGAAGTAGGTCTTATTTTCGGGGGAGGTCTTATTTTCGGGGAAACACAACTTAGACAACTTAAATCCCAACAAATCAAATCTAGGATCTCACATATACAAAATTCAGACTTTTTTATATGAATCTCTACAATCTCAAAGACACCATCACTTTGCCAGATAACTATGCTACTTTAGTTTCAGACTTCTTAGCGAAAGCCTCACTACACTCGCTCACTCCAGCCCAATTGTGTTATGCTTTTTCATAAGTGTATAAAACATTTATCTAAATATCTTAGTTATAGTGGATTTGATTATATACAGTTGCAATAAAAAGTATGTGAACCCTTTGGAATTATATGGATTTCTGCACAAATTGGTCATAAATGTGATCTGATCTTCATCTAAGTCACAATAGACAATCACAGTCTGCTTAAACGAATAACACACAAAGAATTAAATGTTACCATGTTTTTATTGAACACACCATGTAAACATTCACAGTGCAGGTGGAAAAAGTATGTGAACCCTTGGATTTAATAACTGGGTCCATAGCAGAGGAGGCACAGATATCTCTGTGAGAAAACAAGCATATAATTTTATTATCTATAACATAAATTTAGGAGTGTGAGAAACATTCAAAGGGGCGCCTAGAAGTCTGTCCTTAATTGGTAAGAAATGTCAGAATTGATCCCTCTAGCTTTGATTTAGGTTCTAGATGTCAAATGTATAGAATGCAAGATGAAGTCAGACTTGTATAGTTAACTCTTTATAGTATGATGCTAATAGCTTATACAACAGTAACACCTAGGTATAAGTAGGTGACATTTCAACAGGAGCAGAAGTGCATTCTGGGTGAAGTAGTGACATCACCACCCTTATCACATGTACACGCCTATCCGATAGTGATTGGAAAGTTCCAAACTAGGAAGTCAATACCAGGCTTGATAATTTATATTGCTACCCATTTTCCGAGATTTGTCATAGTTGTGTGTAGAGCAAGGGTTCGTATCTTTTATTAACGTTATTGAGTTTTTATATCTAAAATTGTGGTCAAGACGGATTGTATTATATTCTTATGTCTGAGAGGTACTGTGTATACGCTGATATTTGTGTTGGTGCCATCTTGTGGCGGATTTTGGGTACTACATTTTACTAACTATCATTGGTTTTATATTCATTGTTATTAATTGTATATAAATTATTGTATAATAAATCATTTATATTTTTGCATAGACGCTTGTACCTTGTTTTACTGATTGCACAATATAATTAACCGGTCAAGCTCTTTTTGAGGTATCATATATGTCCACCTCGAGGATCAAAATTATTAGAAATTTTTCTTTGATCCTTTCTTTTATATAAAGCCTTTTGCTTTATATCCCCGACAATTGGAAGCTTTAAACTGCCCTCTCACTGAATTCTAAATTCAGAAACTGATTTCTGCTCTCCCACAGGGGGAAAACCCCCCGGACCTGACGGTCTATCAAATGAATATTACAAGCAGTTCCCCTCCTTACTAACCCCCCACATATTATCTATTTTTAAACAGTGTATGATAGGTACTCCTTTCCCTATAGACATGTTACAGGATCTGATCATAACACTCCCTAAACCGGGCAAACCCAGCCATACTCCACAAAACTTTAGACCCATTTAACTGCTAAATTCGGATATCAAGATATTCGCGAAATTACTTGCCTCTAGACTATCCCCCATCCTTCCCTTGTTAATCAAAGCGGATCAAACTGGCTTTATTAAGGGACGATTATCTTCAGACAACATCCGTAGAGTACTAGATCTTTTTAACTACGCCGAATCACACAGATCCCCTCTCTTGGCGGTGACTCTGGATGCCGAGAAGGCGTTCGACCGTTTACACTGGCCGTTTGCCTTCTCGGTTCTAGATAGGATGGGTTTCCAGGGCCCTATTTTAGACTACTTTCACACTTGCGTTTGGTGCGGATCCGTTCAGATAATCAACCGTCTGCATCCGTTCAGAACGGATTCGTTTGTATTATCTTTAACATATCCAAGACGGATCAGTCTTGAACACCATTGAAAGTCAATGAAGGACGGATCCGTTTTCTATTGTGCCAGATTGTGTCATAGAAAACGGATCCGTCCCCATTGACTTGCATTGTGTGTCAGAACGGATCCGTTTGGTTCAGTTTCGTCAGACGGACACAAAAGGCGGCAAGCAGTGTTTTGGTGTCCGCCTCCAAAGCGTAATGGAGACAGAACGAAGGCAAACTGATGCATTCTGAGCGGATCCTTTTCCATTCAGAATGCATTAGGGCAAAACTGATCCATTTTGGACCGCTTGTGAGATCCCTGAACGGATCTCACAAACGGAAAGCCAAAACGCCATTGTGAAAGTAGCCTTAAGTGCCATATCTAGCCTATACTCTAACCCGACTGTGAAGGTTTTTGTAAACAGGGTGTTATCTACTAGCTTCCAAATCACTAATGGATCCCGTCAGGGCTGCCCACTCTCTCCCCTCCTTTTTATTTTAGTCTTGGAGCCTACGGAGCACAGATGGGATAAATGGTTTTGTTGTAGGCTCTACTACCCACACCATTTCACTATATGCAGATGACATTATACTCACCCTATCAAATCCATCCAAGTCCCTTGGGGAAGCACTGCAGGTTATCTCCCAGTTTGGTTCACTGTCCTATTATAAGGTTAACGAGTCAAAATCACAAGCACTTCCTATCAACATCCCCCTCTCTGAGATTAGACAACTGAAAGCTCTTTATCCCCTAGACTGGCAAACATCAGAGTTAACATATCTGGGAATTAGGCTTACTATCCCTAGCTCTCTCTTATATAAACAGAATTATGAGCCCCTCCTCTCCACCTTAGCTCCAGATCTTAATAGCTTTGCTATGAAAGAAATATCCTGGGTGGGTACTATAGCCTAATTTCAAAAGATGACTCTACCTAAACGTATATATATATATATATATATATATATATGTATTCAGAGCCCTCCCCATTCCTGTACCAGAATCCTTTTAAAAAAATCACATGCACTCCTGAATAAATACCTTTGGAAATTGGGGCGACACCGAATAGCTTAAAAATCTGATGACGCAGAGAAGGGGAGCGGGAGGACTGGGCCTTCCTCTATAAAAGATTATCACTGCGCTATAGGATTATTGTTCCTGAGGGAGTGGTGGAATGACTCATCTAACAAGCAGTGGATTCAAATTGAATCAGAGTCTATAAATAATTGATCTTTGAAAAACTTTCCTGTACAACTATTATGGAATCCCATACCTCCTAAAACCACATTACTCACAGTAGCATACGCTGGGATCCTATGGCAACGCTTCCACCGCTCTCATGGAGAACAGGGCAAATTTCCAAATAAATTGGTCTCAACCTACATTCCAGAAAGTAGCATTGAGGGTCTTGACCTCTCTGTTTGGCGTGCAGCGGGAGTTAATACCTTAGATCAGATTGTCCAAGGAAATTCATTGCTTCCTTTTGAGTCCCCTTCCACATCCCTCATAGGGAATTCTATAACTACTTAAGAGTGAGACACTATCATGATACTTGCTTAAAAACATCTCCAAAAGTTAACCCCGATATTATAAGACTTTTCCAAAACCCAATACTACATAAAAAAAATCCACAAGACTTAATCAGTGACAAAGCGACGTTTGTGAAATCTAAGCCCATTTTAGCGCGGGAATCAGATTTGGGACGAATATACCCGGAGGAGGAGTGGTCTCAGGCCATAGGTTTTCTCTCTTCCATTTTCAAATGTGTCACACACTATGAAGCAGGAGTGAAGACCCTCTTGAGATGGTATTTCACACCTGATAGGCTGAGTCGAATGTCGGCTTGTTGTTGGAGGGATTGTGGCTGCACTGGTAATCTGTACCATATTCTGTGGTTATGCCCTAAACTGGATAGCTACTGGCAAGTCTTTAACTTTGGTCTCCCAGATCACCTTAACCACAACATTACCTTCTCCAGTATTGGCTCTCTTATTTATGGGCATCCACCAATTCCACCGAGCTCATACAAACCTGATAGGCCATATTTTACTAAGCACCAAATTAGTTATCACTCGTCATTGGAAGTAAGCGACCCCTCCAACTATACAAAAAGTAATACTTGAACACCACCTGTAGATATGAAAGACACCTTCCACCTTCCATTATTGATCCCCGAAAGAGAGACAAGACCTGGGCGCCTTAGCTAACTCATCCACTTTATACCCCGTGAAGAGTAACCTATGCCTTTTATGATATTTCAAGACATTGCCACATTGCTTGAGAGAAATGTTCTTTACACCACGTTTATTTTAACATGCTGTATTTACCTTCTGAGGAAATGCAAACTGGAAGAACAATTTCCCCCCTCAGAAAGACCTATGTAACTGCCTTAATGTTATTGTTGGGGGACACCCCTGAGTATATTTTAGTGTTCCATGCACTTTCTCTCTCATTTGTACATTTACGCTGAAGTTAATCTCTATGATATAATGAACATATCTCATTGTCTTTTGATTATTTATTGGAAAACTTAATAAAAATGATTATTCATAAAAAAGCAGACAACCCTTTTAACAATCCCCAAAAAAGTTAATAAAAGTTAATCAATAAGTTATACAGTATGTACCCCAAAATGGTGTCAGTAAAAATACAATTTATCCCACAAAGTCCAAGCCCTCATTCATACATTTACATTGACAGAAAAATAAAAAGTTATGGATCTCGGAATGCCTTGCCAATTTTTGTTTTGCATGATTTTTTTTGTATAGGTCATAAACAAAAAAAGTAAATTGTAAATTTTTTTGGGGGACTTTAATACTGATGATCTATTTTCAGCATAGTCCATCAGTATGTGATCGGTGGGGTCCGACACCCAGGACCCCCGCCAATTAGCTGTTTGAGAAGAAGTACCGCGGCCATCTCTCAGCTTTATACATTCATCGGTCACATGATCTAGGCGCAGTTCAGCCCCATAGAAGTTAATGGGGCCGAGTGCGATACCAAGCGCAGTCGCTATACAATGTACGGTGCTTGGGAAGTTGCAAGAAGACCATGGCGCTCACAGGAGAGGTCATCAGAATTAAAGTCTTTGAAAACTTTTTTAAGGCATAGTTGTGGGTTTCAGCAATAAGGGCACATATGAAGTTTTAAAAGATCCAAATGAACCCCTAGGAGCAACAGGGGCATTGCCGCTACACCTAGACGCTCTACTGTATTTGCAACTACCGCACACCCCCCACTTTCATTGACAGGGACAGACTTGATCTGCTTGGCCCTGTCAAAGTGCAGAGGGTGCAGCAGTTGCAGAGAGAGCGGAGCCTCTAGGTATAACAGCAACACACCCGTTGCTCCTAGAGGCTCATTTGCATATATGTAAAACTAAATTTGTCTTAGCAATGCGGGCACATATGAACATGGGACCAACACAGATGCCTTCACATACAACAGGTCAGTTTCATAGGTACAAATCTGCTGATAGACGCCGAAATCTGCTTGGTACTTAAAGGGTTAATAACAGTGTATTAATAAATGGCTTTATGTGCTGTTCCCAGCACATATGGAGAAGAAAGGTATAGTGGTATATTTAAATGGTATATGTGTAGATGTACCAAAAAATGGCACCTACATCAAGGACCATTTGTTCCACAAAAAACAAAGCCCTATACAGCTATACTGAACAAAAAAATTAAAAAATTATGACCGCCAGAATGCAAAGAGGAAAATGTCCTGGTCTGTAAGGCCTAAATTGACCCAGTTCTCATGGAACGAATAGTCTTGATGACGTGCTTATAATTCAAGTATAGCTCTACTTCCAAGTTAAAATTTCCATTAAACATGAGGAAACTGCTTTTATAGTTAGGCCTTATTCACACGTCCATGTCCATGATGAAATCTGTGATGACATGGTCAGTGATTCATCCGTGAATATGTCCGTGTTTCAGTTTCTTGTCTTTCGCATTTCACAGACACTGCACTGCTGAAAATTACATTTCAAGGCATCTCCTATAAATGGTCAATGAAACATGGACTAATGAAACACGTCTATGTGGCATCTGTGTTGGGTTCATGTTTCTCCACAGACCCATATATTGGGCACAAAAAATAGAGCGTGCTTCCGTGTAGACACATTAAAATGAATGGGTATGTGTGCCGTCTGTGGAGAACACCGGCAGCACACATCTGTGAATCACTGACGTGTGAATAAGGCCTTATTGTGTCATTCCGCAGCTCTCTCTTCTGACTCCCCGTACACATCCGCGTTTGGTTTGGCTGAATGTATCTGTGTATTTAATGGGGAGAGAGGAGAAAGTCGCTGCCAGACACTTCTGGTGGCAGCTAATCTCCTGGGAGAACAAAAGGATCAGGCAAAAATATTCACTTTGCCTGATCCTTCTCTCCCCCGACACCATCTATCGGGTGGGAGAGTGCCTCCACACATTAAAGCACACCGTTTTTGCTGTGGTCTGCAGGATGTCTTTAAAACAAACAGCCTTGTAAATAAAATCTTCTTCACTGTCAGCTGGTGAATAAATTAGGGGGTAGGGCTTAGGCTACTTTCACACCTGCGTTAGGTGCGGATCCGTCTGGAATTTTTATTTTTTTTGTTCATGATAATGCAAACGGATCCGTTTTGACTTTACATTCAAAGTCAATGGGGGACGGATCCGTTTGAAGATTGAGCCATATTGTGTCAACTTCAAACGGATCCGTCCCCATTGACTTACATTGTAAGTCTGGACGGATCCGTTTGCCTCCGCACGGCCAGGTGGACACCCGAACGCTGCAAGATGCGTTCAGGGGTCCGCCTGCTGAGCGGAGGACAAACGGTGCCAAACTGATGCATTCTGAGCGGATCCGCATCCACTCAGAATGCATTAGGGCTGGACGGATCTGTTCGGGGCCGCTTGTGAGAGCCTTCAAACCGAACTCACAAGCGGAGCCCCGAACGCTAGTGTGAAAGTAGCCTTAAAGGGAGTCCGATACGTCATTTTCATTTCTAATTTAACTAACAACATTGCCCAACAGAAGATTGCAAACACATTCTAAACATACCCGTGTGTACTTTGTGTCCTTATTCCGTGTTTAGGAAAAGCGCTTTTAGGCTCCATTCACACGTCCACAATTTCGTTCCGCATTTTGCAAAACGGAATTGCGGACCCATTCATTTCTATGGGACAGCACGATGTGCTGCCCGGATACGGAATTCTGGATCCGCACTTCCGGGTCCGCAATTCCGTTCCCGAAAAAAATAGAACATGTCCTATTCTTGTCCGCAATTGCGGACAAGAATAGGCATTTTCTGTTATGTGCCAGCGATGTGCGGTCCGCAAAATGCGGAACGCACATCGCCGATGTCCGTGTTTTGCGGATCCGCAAAACACACACGGATGTGTGAATGGACCTCAGCATTTTTATTCTGCTGAAAAACGGCTCCCAAGTGCCCTGCTGAGCGAGTTTTGCTTTGGACACTTGGAATAGCAAACCCTGCCCAGCTGGGCACTTGGGAGCCGTTTTTCAGCAGAATAAAAATGCTTTTTCTGGACACAGACTAAAGACACACAGGAATGTTTGGAATGTGTTTGCACTCTTCTGTGGGGCAGTGCTGTTAGCTATATCGGTGAAAATAAGATGACAGACCCCTTTAACAATATTTATGTTGTACTGCAGAGAAGACAGAGGTGGGCTTCTCCTGCTGTCAGTAGTCATACAGCCAGGCACAGAATTATGGGAAGGAGGAGGGACATGGCAGATCTCCTATGTTCTTCATATATTTTATGACAAAAATTTAAATAAAAATTGTTGTTTTTATTGTGTTTCATTTTCTATTTTTAATCTTCCTTTAATAGTCATAGAATGCGTCCAGTAAGAAACCCAATTTCCTATTAATCATAGAAAAGCCTTAACACCTCAAAGTGGAACTTGGGAATACCTACCTTCAGCACTTGAGTCAAGGGTAAAGTCCTGGCTTTGGAGAATAGTTTCTACTACATCATCTGCATCAACTCGAGTAGCATCCACTCTTTTTAACTGTGACTCGACAGAGTCCTGTTTCACTGGAAGCCTATAGGCAAGGAGGACATGGTATTACTATGAACAGCTATTTACAGTGTCTTAGGAACCATTCATTCATCCTTGTTGCAATATTTAAAAGGCTCTAATGGGAGCTGAAACGCTGCAACGTGGTGGCCAAACAAGTTGGTCTATATAGTTAGGAGTGCGGCCTACCTCCTTTTGTGATTTCTGCTGATGATCAATGGGTTAAGGGGTCTATGGCTGGCATCCATTTCGGCTTTATTTCTGTATACAGCTCACAATTACCATTTCTATCAATATGTGATTTCCACCGATCTTATGAAACGTGCGATGATGCTGACAAACAATGGCATCTTTAGCGCACACGCCTGTCTTTTTTTCTTCCTTTAAAGGCTTTCTATCACCATACAATTGATTTAATTTAGCAGAAAACATTATTTAAGTATTTTAGCAATCATTACCTTTTTAATCTGTTGAATCATTACAAAAATATTAATTTTCATTCCTAAGTATTGCGCTCCTGGCATTGCTACTCATACCTATATTGTCAGTCCACGCTTGCGACTGTGACCCATGTGCGAAGCACGTGCGGTCAATTATCTAGTCTGTCACCGCACAGGCATGCCGTGGTAAGAATTGAGCGCCAGCTCTATAGCTGTACAGTGGAAAGCAGAGAGAAGAGACATCTAAATTTACCTAGACATGCTGCTAACAGTGACAGAATAGAGGATTGACCGCATACTCTCAGCCAGTGGATTGCAGTTGCATCCATAGATACACAAAGCGGGAATAGTACCGTTGGGGGTGCCAATCCTTAGGGTCAAATGTGAAACTATTTGTAACCATGTATCATTTTTAATTGATAATGTTTTCTGCAAAATGAAATATAAAATATATAAAATAGTATAATCTATCGTCACATCCCTTTAAGGGTTGAGAGAGATGGGACGGAGATTCTACTAAGGCTGATAAGAGATAAAACACTTTCATTTTTGTATAATGTTTAAACTGATAAAATAAAGAATACGGAGAGAAATCACATCAGGATGATGAGCCTTTCCAGGCGTCCATGTGATCATGATGTCCCTGTATAACGTCTCATTACTGTACCTGCTAAGCTTTTCGGAGGAAGACCCCTCTTCTTTAATATCCTGGTTGAATGTCGGAGCTTTGTTGCCGTCATCTTCATTTGGTTCTGGAATACTCCCAATACCAGTGGACGCGCTACCGACCGATGTGTTCCTCCGATGGCTCAACTCGGACAAACTGGAAGACCGGGAGTGGCCGGTGCTGTATCCTGAATTGAGGAAAACACGGAATATGAAATTATATTTGTGGCTTTATTTATTTTAGCTTCATGTCCTTTTTTTTTATGGACTGTGAAAAATATCTTTCTGATATAATATGAGTCACAAATTCTAAGCCTTCCGCATTTGCTGGAGATGGGAAATGTAATTAGAATGATTCACTTAAGCAGCAATTTCAGCGTCTGATTATTCATGCAGACTGGAACAAATGCAAAATCACATTATAAAACCAATAGGGCTGATCCCACTTGTACGCGATCACACAGTGGAGATGTTATAGCAGAGAACAAGCCAATCCCAAATGTTCCATTACATTCAGCTCATTCTCCCAATGCAACAGAAGTGGATGCTGAACACAAAGAAAAAAATGGCATCATCACTGAAGTGCATTAAAGACAGTAAGAGCAGCGCAACAACCACCTAAAGTGCAAGCCCGGTACATGATCCAAATCACATGCTGCAACTCTTACACAACAGAAATTGCACTGTAGCTTTATTTTCCTCACACTTCAATATAAATTGAAGGGGTTGTCCAGAGCTTAAAGGGATTCTGTCACTTCGTTTTAGCCTATAGAGATGCGGACATGCACGGCTAGATCGCCGCTAGCATGTCCGCAATATACCTGTCCCATAGCGCTGTGTGCTTTTATTGTGCTTAAAAAATGATTTTAGAGATATGTAAATGAGCCTGGTAAGGTGCACAAGGGGCCGTACTAACCTTCTTGGAGCCCAGCCACGCCCCCTGTGAAGGAGCCCAGCACCGCCTGCGTCCTCCGAATCTACTCCTTTCTTCACAGTTAAATTGCCGTAATCTCGCGATGCGCGAGTTGGCGCATGCGCAGTGCCGATATAGTGTTCCTTCCATGTGCTGGCATCAACCTCAGGGAAGGAACTGCGCATGCGCGAGCTCCAGCATCGCGAGATTACGGCAATCTAACTGTGAAGAAAGGAGGGGATTCGGAGGACGCAGGCGGTGCTGGGCTCCTTCACAGGGGGACGTGGCTGGGCACGAAGAAGGCGATCTAGCCGTGCATGTCCGCAGCTCTATAGGCTAAAACGAGGTGACAGAATCCCTTTAAATAGGTTTTCAGAGATTTATTTTATTTTTTTACTGATGATGTATTGTCAGGATAGGTCATCAGTATCTGATCGCTGGGGGTCCAACACCTGGAACCCCCCACGATCACTTGTTCGAGAAGGCAGTGGCGCTCTAATGAGGCCTTCTCTCTGCTTTTCCTAGGCTAGTGATGTGGCCAAGCACAGCCGCTATACTATGTACTCCGCAGCGCCTGGTCTACTATGAAGAGGCCGTAGTACTCGTCTGTGCCCGAATCAGACAGCTGATCGCCAGGGGTACCAAGAGTCAGACCTCCACAGACCAGCTCCTACGCATAGGCCATTAATATTTAATTTCTGGGAAACTCCTTAAATAGTAAAAATTCTGAGATAGTTGCACTTCTAGGAAAGTGACTGATCTAGGTTATGCTAAAAGTGCAACTAAAACAAAATATAGAGTGTGTGTACTGTATATATAGATATATATATTTTTTTATTATGTTGCAAAATCAAGGTAATTACCGTATAAGAAAGGATTTTGTTACTTTAACAATATGTTCGCTCAAGAAAAATGATTGTTTAAAGTAAAACAACATGGTATATTTAGAAAAGTATATATAAAGCATTTCCCATAGTGTAATAAAATTACATATAAAATACATATTGTATATTGTAGGAAGGCGCAGGGGTCCGTCATTGACGGAAGGTACGTGTCACCGAGGTTCCTGGCCTCGGTGAGATAGGAACCGGTAGTTTAGTGTCTCAGCAGCAGCTAGGCTGGCTGACAGTGTTTTTACTTAGTGTGGCTGTAAAGCCGATCCGGGCCGGTTCTTATTGGGAGCAGCCAAAGAGCAGGGTGGGTGGCTGTTCCCCACGTTCCAGGCCAGGTTTTGGGCTGGGAATAAAAACCCAGTCAGCAGTCACAGCTGTGTGTGGATTACCCTGCATTTTCATAGTGGAGCTGTGAAGCACTGTGGTCTTGGGTTCCAACCAGTTGGTAGCGTGCTGGAGAGCCGCACGCTGAAAATCAGGCGCCCTAAAGCTTGCTGTGGACGGCTGTGGATTGCCATGGACAAAACAGTCTGCCAGGTGACACGTTTGTGCTGTGGACTTTATGTGGTGCGAATTAACACCAGGACTCTGCACAGTGTTGTTTTTGCTTTATTGCTTTTTGTGTGAATAAACACTAAAGTTTTGCTTTACTACCGTGTTCTTGCCTCTGTACTGTGTCCGCTTACCCTGCCTACCAGAGCGAATCCCTACACTATACATTGCATAACATAAACCATAAAGCATGCTGTAAAAAAACAATGTCTCTAAATGCTGTTAATATCTCAGGCAAGATGGCGGCCCCCATAATCATGTTCAAGGATCAGGATAAAAAAAATAAAAATTACAATCAGAAGATAAAAAGAGAAAAAGGTTGTGTGTTGCCATCTGGTTTTAAAGGGCAGGAAAAAATATATAGGCAACACATTCCCTTTAAATGATGGTTCCAGCAGTATTAGTATTACTATTTGTAAGGAAAATCATCTATATGGAGAAATCCCAACGATACGTGTTTGTTTTGCAAGCCAGGTTCTAGTCAATGTCATATGCAAAGCAGGGAAAATGCAAAGTTGAAGGCAAATTTTCACAATTCAACCAACTCCAAGACTGCAAACAGGAAACATTTCTATCTAATGGGATAAGTATGGCATAAGTGGCACTCGGTGCTCTTACTACAAGTGTGACAAGCTTTTATCTCACATGTCCTTAACACAAACAGTGGTATTCAGCTTTGTGTTCTCCATGGCTGTCAACTGTTGTAAGTGACGAATGTAATACCAGACTACATATGAATCTCGGTTACCACACCTTTTTTAAATATATTAGGCAAAAGGTTCAATTTAAACTTCTACCCTGCAAGCAGAAAACAAAGGCTTCAGAACGGTGTCAGTAGTTATTGTACATTTTAGCTATTGGATACACAAATCCTTTCTGCAGATAGCTAAGGGGTTTTCCAGTTTCATAATTCCATTTTTTTAAATCTGCATTTTTTTTTTGCCTCACATACCTTTTTTTTCCAGTCAGCACTTTCCTTCCCCCTTTTTCAGCATCACTGCTCCTGGCAGGATGTTTACATGCAGAACTTCCTGTTTACATCAGCTTCCTACTAAGTTTTCTAACCAAACCCAGCATGCTTTGCTTTGTAATTTTCCTCAGGGCTTGCTCCGCCTGGCACACTGTTCTATCTGCAAAATTCACACACCCTACAACTCCCCTCCCCTTGTTAGCCATGCAGTGCAAGCCCTGTGAAACATTACAGTATAAAGCATGCTGGGATTGGTTAAACGTTCCAGCAGGAAGCTGATGAAAACAGGAAGTTCTGCATGTAAACTTCCTGCCACGATGCAGTGATGCAGAGAATGGGGTTAGGAAAATGCTGACCTGAAAAACAGTTATAGTGGGCAAAAATGTGCAGTGCTTGGGTTACTCTGGGCAGATAAAAAATGTCATTATGAAACCGGAAAACTCCTTAAAGCAGTGCTGTCAGGGTGCTCCAATGTGTTTTTGAATATATTTCTTCTTTTTAGCTTAATTTCTGTGTTTCTGCAGTGTCTAGATGTTACGTTGTAGTGATGAAATCACAATCACATAATACTGTTGGAAAATGAATAGTTTCTAGGCTACGGTTTTAATTTCTAGACGAAGAATGCCATGTTGGTATATATATATTTTTTTGTGTTTAGGCCACCCTTTTCAAAACCACAGCTTTGAAAAGTGTACCACCACCATGTCATGTGTATGTACGCGGGGGAACCCATGTGCAGGCCATTATACCATACTTACATACCTTAAAAGGATAAAATAGACTTCTTATGTTGTATCAGTGAGAACAAATACACACCATGTCTCCATAATGATAGCAAAAGTGCCTCCACTCACAAGACTAGCAGGGGGAGCCATTAACAGCGCCAGCAGAGTTCCCCTTAGTTTACAGTTGCAAGCTTCCATTCACACAGCCAGAGAATAAAATGATAAAATTCAGATTGCCTGCAGCCACCACAAAGAGGATCTTAAAGTATAACTGTCATTTTTAAAAACATTTCGTAATGTGTAGGAACAGTGATACTGACCATTTTTTGTAATATACTTTAATTACTGAAATTGTACATTTCTATTAGAAAAACAGCTCTAAAGTGGCCCATTTTGAGCGTTAGCAACGCTCCTCTGTCTTCTGTTTATATAACTGTGGAGACTTGCGTCACACGAACTGTGTTATGTAAACAGAAGACAGAGGAGTGTTGCTAAGGATCAAAATGGGCCACTTTAACCCGTAGAGGACCCGCGCCGTACATGTACGGCGCAGATGTCCGTGACTTAAGGACCAGCGCCGTACATGCATGGCGCTGTGATCGGGAGGGTGCAGGAGATGCGCCTTCCCGATTCGCGGCAGGGGTCCATCAGTCTCTGATAGCTGGACCCTTGCTGCATGCGCCGGCATCGGTGAAATCACAGAAGCCGGCGCATTAACCCTTGATGTGCCACAGTCAGCGCTGACTGCAGCACGTGCGATGTCTGTGCGGGGTTAGGATGGCAGGGAAGACAGCCTGATGACTTCCTTAGGCATCGTGGCTGCCTTCCGGGAGAGCCTGTGAAATCCAGTCTGTAATACACATATAGCCAATGCATTACAATACAGAAGTATTGTGATACATTGTAAAGGGGATCAGACCCCCAAAAGTTGAAGCCCCAGAGTGGGACAAAAAATAAAGTGTAAAAAAAAGTAAAAAAAAAAGAAAGTTTTACAAAAAAATTAAGTTTCAACTAAAAAAAAAAAATCCTTTCCCCAAAATAAAGTTAAAAACAAAAATTGTAAAAATAGGGAAAAAAAAGAAAAGTAGACAAATTAGGCATCGCCGCGTCTGTATCGACCGGCTCTATAAAAATATCACATGACCTAACCCTTCAAATGAACACTATCAAAAAAATTAAATAAAAACTGCTAAAAAAAATTTTTTTTGTCACCTTAAATCACAAAAAGTGCAACACCAAGCAATCAAAATGGCGAATGCCCCCCAAAATAGTACCAATCTAACCATCACCTCATCCCGCAAAAAATGATACCCTAAGACATAGGTGTCAAACTCTGGCCCGCGGGCCAAATTTGGCCCGCAGTGTAATTATATTTGGCCCGCGAGGCTATACCAAATGACTACTAGAGCTAGCCCGCCGGTATTATACAGCGCATTCATTCATCGCTAATACTACAAATCCCATAATGCCTTGCTGATGTTTTGGCGCGTCAATAAGGACAGGTCCCAGAAACGCCCTCTCCTGTGTGACAGAAGTCATAGCGATCTCAAGCTACAACTGTCACTGTGGAACCCCTTCCCAAAAATGGCAAAAAGAAAGGCAGACAACAGGAACTTTCTGGACAGGTGGGAGACAGAATATCTGTTTACATATGTAAAAGACAGACCTGTTTGTCTGATTTGTGGAGTCAACGTGGCTATAACTAAGGAGTACAACATTCGACGACACTATGAAACAAAACACCATGACAAGTACAAGGACCTGGACATGACTCAAAAGAGCCAGAAAGTGGAGGAGATAAAAAGAAGTTTGGTTTCACAACAGAATATGTTCAAAAAAGCCACATCACAAAGTGAGACTGCTGTAAAAGCTAGTTATATTGTAGCAGTAGAGATCGCAAAATCAGCCCGGCCCTTTAATGAGGGAGAGTTTGTGAAAAAGTGCATGTTGAAAGTTTGTGACATCGTGTGCCCAGAGAAAAAGCAAGCCTTTTCAAACGTGAGCCTGAGCAGAAACACAGTAGCTGATCGCACATGTGATCTTGCCACCAATCTGTATGACCAGCTTTTGGAAAAGGGAAAAGATTTCGTTGCATTCTCCCTTGCTGTGGATGAGAGCAGCGACGCATCTGATACTGCTCAGCTGTCAGTCTTCATCCGTGGAGTGGACTCAAATATGTGTGTTACGGAGGAGCTATTGGGATTCAAATCAATGCATGGCACAACCACAGGAAAGGAAATCTTTGAGGAGGTTTCCAAATGCGTAACTGAAATAAAGCTGTCGTGGGATAAACTCGTGGGATTAACGACAGATGGTGCGCCAGCGATGTGCGGTAAAACAAGTGGACTGGTGGGCAGGGTCCGGGAGAAGATGCAGGAAGAGAACTGTGCAGGTGAACTAACTGTTTATCACTGCATCATACATCAGGAATCACTGTGTGGCAAAGCCCTAAAGATGGAACATGTTATGACCACAGTAACACAAGTAGTTAACTTTATAAGAGCCAAAGGTCTGAATCACCGCCAGTTTAAGTCTTTTCTGGAGGAGTGTGGTTCGGCGTATTCAGACGTGCCGTATCACACAGAGGTGAGATGGTTAAGCCGAGGAAAAGTACTGAATAGATGTTTTGAGCTGCATGAGGAAATATGTCAGTTTCTGGAAAGCAAAGGGAAGGACACAGCAGAGCTTCGGGAGAAAAAGTTTCTGTGTGAGCTGGCCTTTCTGTGTGACATCTCGAGCCAACTCGATGCGCTGAACCTGCAGCTTCAGGGGTGCGGGCGCATCATCACAGACATGTACGCTGCAGTGAGGGCTTTTAAAACTAAACTGTGCCTGTGGGAGAATCAGATGCTGCAAGGAAACCTTGGCCATTTTCCCTGCTGCCAAACCATGAAAACGCAGTTCTTTACCAACTTGTTCCCATGCGCACAGTTTGCTGAAAAACTCAGTGTACTCGGCGCTGAGTTTAGCCGGCGATTTGCCGACTTTGATGTCCAGAAATGTAGGTTTGAACTGCTCAGTAATCCCTTCGCAGTTAATGTGGAAAACGCACCAACCAACCTCCAAATGGAGCTAATCGAACTCCAGTGTAATGACACGCTGAAGTCAAAGTATGATGCTGTGGGCGCCGCACAGTTTCCACAGTTCATCCCTGACACAATGCCTCAGCTCCGCACCCAAGCTGCTCAGATGCTCTCCATGTTCGGCAGCACTTATCTATGTGAGCAACTTTTCTCCTCGATGAAGATGACCAAAACATCTCACAGGAGACGTCTGACTGATGAACACCTTCGCTCGATACTGAGGATTTCCTCAGCTCAAAGCCTGAGCCCAGACATTGATGAACTATCATCCAAGAAGAGATGCCAGGTATCTGGCTTGGGCACATCAGATTAGATCAGTGTGCAGCAAACTGAGCAATAATTAATGTTTTCTTTATGCACTTTTTCTTGCTACTCCAAGACATGGGCTTGAATGGTTGATTGATTTTATTATTGTTATTTTATTTAAAAAATTATTATTATTTATTATTATTTAAATCTTATTTAATAAATTAATATGCTTGTTCCATATTCAATGTTAAAGCAAATCTTGTTTGGGTCCATGTTAAAAGGTTCATTTGTTCAATGCTGGCCCGCGACTTTGTTCAAGTTTTACATTTTGGCCCACTGTGTATTTGAGTTTGACACCCCTGCCCTAAGACAATTGCCCAAAAAATAAAAAACTTTGGCTCTCAGACAATGGAGACACAAAAATATGATTTTTTGTTTCTAAAATGATATAATTGTGTAAAAATTACATGAATAAAAAAAGTTGACATATTAGGTATCGCCGCGTCCGTAAGAACCTGCTCTAGAAAAATATCACATGACCTAACCCCTCAGATGAACACCGTAAAAAAAAAAAAATTTAATGGTGTAAAAAAAGCCATTTGCACCCCAAAATAGTGCCAATCAAACAGTCATCTCATCCCGCAAAAATGATACCCTACCCTATCTAAGACAATTGCCCAAAAACTGAAAAAACTATGGCTCTTAGAATATGGAGACACTAAAATATGCTTTTTTTGGTTTCAAAAATGATATCATTGATCACCACATGATCTAACCTATCAGATAAACGTTGTAAATAAGAAAAAATAAAAACGGTGCCAAAACAGCTATTTTTTCAAAAAAAGTGTAATATAGAGCAACCAAAAATCATATGTACCCTAAAATAGTACCAACAAAACTGCCACCTTATCCCGTAGTTTCCAAAATGGGGTGACTTTTTTGGAGTTTCTACTCTAAGGGTGCATCAGGGTGGCTTCAAATGGGACATGAGGTAAAAAAAACAGTCCAGCAAAATCTGCCTTCCAGAAACCCTATGGCGTTCCTTTCCTTGTGCGCCCTACCGTGTGCCCGTACAGCAGCTTACGACCACATATGGGGTGTTTCTGTAAACTACAGAATCAGGGCCATAAATATTGAGTTCTGTTTGGCTGTTAACCCTTGCTTTCTAACTGGAAAAAATGGATTAAAATGGAAAATCTGCCAAAAAAGTAAAATTTTGAAATGTTATCTCTATTTTCCATTAATTCTTGTGAAACACCTAAAGGGTTAACAAAGTTTGTAAAATCAGTTTTGAATACCTTGAGGGGTGTAATTTCTAAAATGTGGTCATTTTTTGATGGTTTCTATTATGTAAGCCTCACAAAGTGACTTCAGACCTGAACTGGTCCTTAAAAAGTGGGTTTTGGAAATTTTCAGCAAAATTGAAAGATTTGCTTTTAAACTTGTAAGCCTTCTAACGTCCCCAAAAAATAAAATGTCATTCACAAAATTATCCAAACATGAAGTAGACATATGGGGGATGTAAAGTAATAACTATTTTGAATTTTTCTTATAAATAAAAATATGTTTTTTTTACTCAATTTTACCACTGTCATAAAGTACAATATGTGACGAGAAAACAATCTCAGAAAAGCCTGGATAAGTAAAAGTGTCTTAAAGTTATCACCACATAAAGTGACATGTCAGATTTGCAAAAAATGGCCTGGTCCTTAAGGGTGAAAAATGGCAAGATCCTTAAGGGGGTTAAAGCTATTTTTCTAATAGAAATGTATAATTTCATAATTAAAGTATATTACATCCTGACCCATTCACTTCAATGGGTCTCTGTACATGAGCGGGGGTTTTTTCATGCATCAGTTCTGCGTTGCGTGAAAAACGCAGCATGTTCTATATTCTGCGTTTTTCACGCAGCCCTGGCCCCATAGAAGTGAATGGGGCTTTAGTGAAAAACACATTGCACCCAGAAGCAAGTGCGGATGCAATGCGTTTTTCACTGATGGTTGCTAAGAGATGTTGTTTGTAAACCTTCAGTTTTTTATCACGCGCGTGAAAAATGCATCAAAACACATTACACCCGCACGGAAAAAACGGAACAACTGAACACAATCGCAGACAAAACCGACTGATTTGCTTGCAAAATGGTGCGAGTTTCACTGAACTTAGCCTGAACGCATCCGGACCTAATCAGTCACGCTCGTGTGAAGGAGGCCTAAGGCCTAATCGCTAAATTCTAAAATATTCTGATCAATTAGCATACATTAATGGAGTTAAAGGGGTTGTGCAGCGCTACAATATTTATAGGATAGGCCATCAATATCAGATCTGTTGGTGTCCGACACTCAGCACCCCAGCCGATCAACTATTTGAAGAGATAGCGGCGCTCGTGCAACTGCTGCTTCCTCTCCAAGATTGCTCTTTTGTAGAGGCGGAGCAGTGTAATTACCCTCCGCTGCCACTGTACAGGAGTGGATCGCCTATTGCCGATGCTTGCTGCAGGTAAACAGGCCTCTAGTTTAGACTCTATGGGATACATAAAAGATTCAAAATCCTCATAAAATGGTAGATATTTTTAAGAATGATGATGGGATCTGCAAGAATTTAAGGCCATGTTCACACAGCAATCAATTTTATATAGCTTTGTTTTACATTCATGTTTTTAGTCTACTTTCACACTGGCGTTTTGGTTTCCGTCTGTGAGATCCGTTCAGGGCTCTCACAAGCGGTCCAAAACTGATCAGTTTTGCCCTAATGCATTCTGAATGGAAAAGGATTCGCTCAGAATGCATCAGTTTTCCTCTGTTCTGTCTCCGTTCCGCTTTGGAGGCGGACACCAAAACGCTTTTGGTGTCCGTCTGACGAAACTGAGCCAAACGGATCCGTCCTGACACACAATGTAAGTCAATGGGGACGGATCCGTTTTCTCTGACACAATCTGGCACAATAGAAAACGGATCTGTCCTCCATTGACTTTCAATGGTGTTCAAGACGGATCCGTTTTGGCTATGCTAAAGATAATACAAACGGATCCTTTCTGAAACGGATGCAGACATTTGTATTATCTGAACGGATTCGTCTGTGCAGATCCATGAAGGATCCGCACCAAATGCGAGTGTGAAAGTAGCCTTAATCGTAATGTCAATGGCACTGTGATCCTGATTTTCCTTTAGGTATTGCAACATGTTTTTTGGCAAACGCACGCGTTGCTTATTACACTTTGAGAGAGATTTAGCAACCAACCATTCAGATTGATCCTTTCATTTTCCACAGGAGCTCTGAAAAATGAAAAGCAGAATCCGATTGGTTCCTTTGGGAAACTAAGCCAGTTTTCCTTTACACCTGTCTTGATAAATCTCTTTTTTAGGGAAGCAAAAATCCACCATGGTCAGATCTTAGATGTTGATACAGCGCCCTGGAATTGATAAATTCCTGGTATTTTTCTTCCTTGCTGTTTTTTTTTTAATCAAATTGCAGCATGTTCTGGGATGTGTTGTTTTCTAGTGTTTTCCCATAGACTTTTCTATAGGAAACTAAAATAAAAAAAACAAAAACAAAACAAAACACCCCAAAAGTGTTCATTAAAAATTGAATTTCAAGGTTTTTTATTTTACAAGCCGAAACGAAATGTCCCTAGAAACATAATGTGGCAGCAGCCTTACTGATGGAAGATCACCAGTACAGAAGATGAGATTTAGAAACTTTCATCTATACGGATCTAAAGTAAAGATTTCAAAGTCTGCAGCAATGGATTTCATAGCTTTCAATATGAGAGATCAAATCTGCAACAAAACACAATGGGTATGGTTCACATGATGGATTTTGAAAATCCGCCAACAAAATTTTGTGCAGAATCCGAGCATTTTTATATATATATATATTTTTTTAACCACTGAGTGTTCACTTCAATACAAGGCTGCATTTTCAGCTGCACAGAAAATGAAAAAAAAATAAAATAATGCATAAACTGAGCAGTTTTTTATGCTTCCCATTCATTTCAAAGGGGATTCAGTGCGGATTCAGCCACAAGATAGGACATGCTGCTTCTTTTGCTTCCACGTGGAGAAAATGAAATAAATGGGAGGCTGTTTTGAGGCTTTTTGGAACTGATTTTGAGGTGGAAATGAGTGTGAACTGGCCCTTAGGTCTTGCAGTGCATTTGTCGCGGATCTGCAGTGAAATCCACCCCTAAAAAAGTGAGCTCAGTATACAAGTGATTCAATGTATGGTAGAGGGGGCGTCACATCCATTGACCAATCAACATGAATCAAAGGATATTTTTGTCTTGGTGGCTGGGGCGCAGCTTCAGCTTAGTCACGCCATGTCAAGCACAAAGCATAACCCTGCTTTGCATATGAACGCTATGTAAGCAATACAAGATAGGAAAAGCGTACAGGGGTTCCATAACCTCTCTGTGTGCCCGCAGGTGTACACATACAGGGCGTCCTGCGAGGTCTTCTGGCCATATACCTGTTCTAATACCTGTCTTCTTGTCTGTGTTTTTAAGAAAGTTTACACAGGATTCAACCATCTTCCTGGCAGGTACAAAATAAAAAGCAAATATTTGCTTTCCGCCATATACAAGCAGCAACAGAAAAGAAAGAACTGCTACTGTGGAACAAAGACCATGGGAAAAAAGAGCAATTGTAAACGGAGGCACAGTCTTGAAATTCCCTAAACCAACCCGACAGGTTTGTGCTAATTTTTTAGCGTTCCCACACAATAAGAATTTTTTTATATTTTTTTTAAGCACAAAAACATCCACGCAGCAGGTTTTCTACTTGTTACCTGCACCAGAGGAAAAAACAACAACATGAACCTAGTGGACCCATTAGAAATCAATGGAATGCATGAGGGTCCATTACAAAACGGACTCCGCAACAAATATAAGCGGTGATCCAGGCTTCTAAACAAAAAATAAATAAGTGATCAGTACTTTATTGAAGTCCAAAAAAAGGATTCATCATGGATCCTTAAAAACAGAATGTGCAATGCCAGCGCGACTACAGCCTCACTAGGACTCCCACTGCCTGCTGACAAGTAACCACCCAATGCCAGTCTGCTGCTGGTATCATTTCTTCAAATCGGAAGGAGTAAAAACTGGGCTTTAGTGCACCATACTGACTCTGGGCTTAGGAAAATATCATATCTACTACCTACACTACATTATTATTAACATTAGGCAAAGGGTGTAAAAGGGAACCTGTCATCAACTTTATGCTGCCCATACTAACGGAAGCATGAAGAAGAGACAGGTGAGATGATTTCAGTGGTCTGTCATTTAAAAGTTAAAAGTAAGTGGTTGCCGAGAACAAACATGACAAACATTGCAGACTGGGCCTGGAAAAGAGTCCCGACCTCCTGAGAAGAGTCCTGGTTATTCATGAATTCCTGCTCTCCTGCCCACCTGCTGATGACTGACAGTCTTCTACCTAGTTTTCTCTCTTTCTCTCTAGGAGAGAACTGCCAACCATCAGCAGATGGGCAGGAGAGCAGGAGATTATAATAACCAGGACTCTTCTCAGGTAGACTTGACTCTTCTCAAGGCCTGAGCTGCAATGTTCTCAGCAACCACTGACTTTTAGCTCATGACTGACACACCGCTGACATCAGCATTTATGTCACCATTTTATGCTGCCCTCAGTGAGATCTGCATAAAGTTGATGACAGGTTCCCTTTAAAGGGGTTGTGTGGCGGCTTTATAATGATAACATATCCTGAGAATAGGTCATCAATATCAGATCAGCGGGGGTCTGACACCCGGTACCCCCACCGATCAGCTGTTTATAGAGGAGGCGGCGCTCATGTGAACACTGCACGTCGTCTTGCATACAGCGGTGGCAAAGTATAATTACAAGTGTTCATCCCGGCACTCTGCCACCTCTGCAAGTGAGACGAAGCACAATGTAATCTTGAAGAGGAAGCAGTGCTTGCAAGCACGCTGCCTCCTTTTCAAACTGCTGATCGGCTCAGATGTTGGGAGTCGGACCCTGACCGATCTGATACTGATGACTGAGAATAGGTAATAAATATAAAACCGCCGGCCTGCCGCACAACCCCTTTAACAACCTTTTGCCTGTACAACCTGTTGTTAAGGCCCCTTTCACACGGGCGAGAATTCCGCACGGGTGCAATGCGTGACGTGAACGCATTGCACCTGCACTGAATCCGGACCCATTCACTTCAAGGGCTGTTCAGATGAGCAGTGATTTTCACGCATCACTTGTGCGTTGTGTGAAAATCACAGCAGGCTCTATATTCAGCGTTTTTCACGCAACGCAGGCCCCATAGAAATGAATGGGTCTGCGTAAAAATCGTAAGCATCCGCAAGCAAGTGCAGATGTGGTGCGATTATTACTCATGGTTGCTAGGAGATGATGTAAGTAAAGTGATAAAAGTCAATTTACTGTATTATTTTCCATTATAACATGGTTATAAGGGAAAATAATAGCATTCTTAGTACTGAATGCTCACTAAAATGTGGCTTTAGGGGTTAAAAAAATAAATAAAAAATTAACTCACCTCATCCTGTTGTTCGAACAGCCGGCATCATCTTCTTTCTTCTTCTTCTTTCAGGACCTGCAAAAGGACCTTTGATGATGTAATCGTGCTCACCACATGGTGAGCACGGTGACGTCAGCGCAGGTTCTGCTGAATGAAGATAGAAATCTTCTATCTTCATTCAGCAGGACCTGCGCTGACGTCACCACGCTCACCACGTGGTGAGCACGATTACGTCATCAAAGGTCCTTTTGCAGGTCCTGAAAGAAGAAGAAGAAGAAAGAAGATGATGCCGGCTGCACGAACAACAGGATGAGGAGAGTTAATTTAAAAAATAAAATTTAACCCCTAAAGCCATATTTTAGAAAATAATAAAATATACAGAACGCCTAACTCAAACCCGAACTTCAGTGAAGAAGTCCGGGTTCGGGTCTGGGTTCCACAGTCTTGCACCCGCGCGATAAATACTGAACATCAGAACGCAATCACAGTCAAAACTGACTGCAATTGCGTACCTACTTGCACGATTTTCCCTGATCGCAGACGCAACGCATCCGGACCTAATTCGGACGTGCTCGTGTGCAAGGGGCCTTAATGGGCGTTACACACACGGATGTAGTGTAGGTGCTAGATAGTCAGATCCTCAGGGGTCTATGTTCACACCTGTGTCACTTTTTTCTTTAAAAGAAAAAAAAAGCAGCGCAAAAGCTGCTCTAAGACAATAATGGTGCCTAACTGACCCCACTGACTATAATAGGGCCCCTTCAGGTTTCTATCAGGGAGCCTGGCAATTTATGGAATTTCCCTTGTGCCTGAAAAGTGTTAAACAGCCGCAAACTTTTAAACGGCGAATTTTAAAAAAATGGTCGCATCTCCGAGGTTCTAGCCACCCTGACCACTTTTCATAAAATGGGAGTGGCAAGGATGGGAAGGGGGTGTGGCCAGCAGCTGCGACTAATTTCTCTTTTTCCGGAGCAAATGAAGCCAGAAATCTATTGCAGCTCTGAGATTCTGTAAATTTCTGTTTAGGCGCATGGACTGTCTCAGGATGTGTTGAATTTATGACAGGGCCTGAGCTGCTCCAACAGAGCAGGGGATGAAAAGAGCAGCACAGAAAGTGCTGGTCTTCCTAAATCAACCCCTTTGTGTCTGTGGTATCTATAAATTTGCATTACTGTAAGGGCTCATACACACGACCGTGGGCGGACCGTGAACATATTGCGGCCTGCAAATAGCGGGTCCGCAATATACGGGCCCCGGCTGTGTATGATCCGTATCACGGATGCAATCCGGAAGATACGATGCGGTGCAGTAGAAAGGCACTTTTTTCACGCATCATCTCTGTGTTCAGGAAAAATTGTAGCGTGTTCTATATTCTGCATTTTTCATGCAGCTCTGGCTCCATAGAAGTGAATGGGGCGTCAGTAAAAACGGATTGCAGCCAGATGCAATGCGTGTTTCACTGATGGTTGCTGGGAGGTAGACCGTTATTCCTAAGTAAGTGGCGTCCCTCTGAAAGGTTATATTGCAATGCATCACAAAGTCCAGCACAGCCGACGAGATTAGAACCAACTGGTTGAATATTAATAAGCAGGAGGCGGAAAATATTCTAAACACATTTGTCGTTTCGTGGACATTTTTCTAATGCTGCAGCCAATAAGGCACATCAGTAGTTGCCCTGAAGGGTCTAAAAATGTATAATTTGTAATACCTGTAAGTTTGAGGCAACTGTGTTAAACCATGGCACGAGTCCTCAAGCCAGTATGGGACCACAGAAAAGCCTTAGAGCACCGACATTTGGAAATTTTATAAGTACACTAAAAAAAGGCAAACCTTCAATGTTGGAGTCTCTGGCTGTCTGCTCACTTCTGTCTATGGAATATAGATAGAGGATTACTGGTCATTAGCAACCCATGAAAATATTTTGTTGAGAAGCAGCAATGTTCAGCAGTGAGTCACTGGAATGCTGCACTTTATTGCATAAGAAATGTGGAGAAATCGCCTTTTCTACAGTTTGCTCTGCACACATCAAATATCTGATAACGGCTGAAAACAAACTCTCCCCCATAAATAACCATAGAGCTTATAATCTTTTTAGTTTCTGCAATACCACCCTCCCCCACCCATCCGCATGGGTTTTTATCCTGAAGACGTGTTTTATTGTATGACTGTCTCATGATTCCCCTGCTCTAGAAAGACGAACGTAAAATTGGCCATGCACATTAGATAAATGGCTGAATCCACGGACTTCAGTGGGACTAGCCGACCATCTAAGGTGTATTGGAGCCCTTTGACTATCCTACAAAGAAACGTCAGAAGAAAGGGATCAGCACTCAGATTTCAACTATACGATCCTTTTGTACTCAAGTACTGGTTTGGCTATAATCCTAGGTTGCATCTTAAAAGGGTTGTGCAAGAATGGCGCAATTATTAGCAAACCCCCCTACTTGGCTGGACCTGTAAAGCAAAGTTTACTTACGGTAACTGCTTCCTGGCTCCCCGCTTCTTTTTCTCCCGACCAGCGATTCTCCGTAGGTTCCCTCACTGTAAGCATCTGGTTTGACATCACTGCAGCCAATCACTGGCCATAGTGGTGACCATCCCTTTACGGCATGACAAATGGTCACATGATACAAGGTTTACTTACCTGCTTCCCGCTCCTTTTTCTCCCGACCGGCAATTCTCCGTAGGTTCCCTCGCTGTAAACATCTGGTTTGACATCACTGCAGCCAATCAAAGGCCATAACGGTGACGAGCTCCCCTTACGGCATGACAAATGGTTACACGATGCCAGGGGATCTGGGCTCCGCCTCAACCAATACCTGGCCGCAATGTCAAACTGGATGTTTACATAGGGTGAGCCAATCGGAGCATTGCAGGACGTGAGAAAAAGAATTGGAGAGACAGTACAGAGAAGCAGATGGATTAGATTACAATTACCGGTAATCGGTTTTCTTTGAGCCTATGACAACACCCCTGGAGAGACCGCCTCCACCTCCTCAGGACAGGAAACAGGAACCAGAACCGCCTTTTTAAAGGAGGGATCACCCCCTCTATCTCCAGTCCTTTCTTCAAGAACTAAGAATAAACATCTTAACAACATATCCTAATATCTCTATTATTATTATTATTATATATTTTTTTTATATTATTTTATTATATATATATATATATATATATATATATATATATCTATATCAAACAAATGATGAGGCAGCACTTCCAGCATAGCGCAAACGGGTGAGGACCCCAAATTTATTAAAGCGACGTTTCGGCCTGCTCAATGAGGCCTTTCTCAAGCTTGAGAAAGGCCTCATTGAGCAGGCCGAAACGTCGCTTTAATAAATTTGGGGTCCTCACCCGTTTGCGCTATACTGGAAGTGCTGCGTCATCATTCGTTTGATATATTTCGTGGAGGAAGAGCCGACCTCTGTGGGGATTTTGCACCCGGTGCATAACATCTGACTGTGCTGCTGCACTATTTGTATATATACACACACACACACACACACACACACACACACACATACACATACCCCTCTACAGAAACTTTCTAGGGTCGGGAATTACCCGGGTGCTGTCATAGGCTCAAAGAAAACCGATTACCGGTAAGGCTACTTTCACACTTGTGTTCAGAGCGGGTCCGTCTGGTATCTGCACAGACGGATTCGCTCCTATAATGCAAACGCTTAGATCCGTTCAGAACGGATCCGTTTGCATTACCATGATCTGCCTTACAGATCTGCTTTATAGAGGCTGAAGCTCTCTCTGCCCATGATGTGGAGACTGATCTCGTAGAATGAACCCCAACCCCGGGGGGGAGGCGGAATAACTCCTTTAGAAGAGTAGGCTAAGGAAATGGCCTGTCTAATCCACCTAGCAATAGACTGAGAGGAGGCTGCCGATCCTTTCTTTGCTACCTGAAACAAAGTTAACAAACGTGAGGAGGATCTCCAAGGCTGAGTGACCTGTAGATATTGCAGGATACACCTCCTAACATCCAAACAGTGGTATTCAGACTCATTTTTTGGGGAAGCACAGAAGGAAGGTAACACTATCTCCTAAGAACGATGAAAACGTGAAGAGACCTTTGGTAAAAAAGAAGGATCAGGCAAAATCACAACCCGATCTTCCACAATCACCAAATAGGAAGGGCCAACCGAGAGGGCAGCAATCTCACTTACCCTTCTAGCCGATGTAATGGCCAGAAGGAAGGCAAGCTTAAGGGTGAGCAACTTCAGGGAGATTTTATCGATAGGCTCGAAAGGGTCAGAAGTGAGAGCAGGGAGGACCAAGTTTAAATCCCAGGGGGTACTCTATTTTTACAGACCAGAGATAATTTAGACACTGCTGTTATAAATCTTTTAATCCAAGGGTGAACTGCTAGCTTAAACTCAAATAAGGCGCTTAAGGCTGAAACCTGGACCCTCAAAGTGCTAGGCCTAAGTCCTTTCTTCCACCCTTCTTGTAGGAAATCTAACACAAGCGGGATGTCGGGCGTCTCTAGAACATCCACAGGCCTTTTGGCGAATCTGAAAAAGGTCCTCCAAATCCTAAGGTAAATCTCGGAAGTGACCCTTTTCCTACTGGCCAACAGAGTGTCTACTAGTTCCTCAGAGAGACCCCTTCTCTTTAAAATCTCCCTTTCAATAACCAGGCAGTCAGGTGCAGATTTCTCACCTCTGGGTGAAAAACTGGACCCTGAGATAGAAGCTCCTGGGATTCTGGAAGTACCCAAGGTGTTGCTATTGACATTTTGCGGAGTCAGGAAAACCAAACCCTTCTCGGCCAAAAGGGAGCTATCACTATTACCGTGGCCTCCTCCTCTCTGATATTTTTGAGGACCCTTGGAAGCAGCTTTAGTGGGGGAAAGGCATATAGAAGACCCTGCTTCCAAGACTGGGCCAGAGCATCCACCGCTCTCGGATGCTCCTCCGGAGAAAGAGAAAAGAAGACCTCTACTTTTCTGTTTGACCTGGTGGCAAAGAGATCTATCTCCGGGGTACCCCACAAAGCTGCTACTTGGTTGAAAATCCCCTGATCTAGGGACCATTCTCCCTGGTATAGACGATGACGACTGAGGTAGTCCACTTTCGTATTGTCTGAACCTCTTAGGTGAACTGCAGAGAGAGATAATAGAGAAGTTTCTGCTAGGTTGAAAATCTGATAAGTTAGAGACATTAGGCCCTGAGCTCTTGTCCCTCCCTGTCGGTTAATATAAGCCACTGCTGTCGTGTTGTCCGAATAAATTTTTACATTTCTGCCCCTGATGATTGGAAGACTCTGTATAAAGTCTATCCTGATCGCATCCAACTCCCTGAAATTGTGCGACTGGGAAAGAGAAATGCTGTCCCAATTGCCCTGCAACAGCATGGACTCCACATGGGCTCCCCAACCGGAGGGACTCACATCCGTGGTTAAGGGAAGAACCGCCTCCCTGGTCCAAGGAACTCCCCTCTGTAAGTTCTTTAAATCCATCCACCAGTCTAAGGAATCTAGGGTCAGGGAGGTTAGAGACATCTCCATGTCCAGGGAGGGGAGACTCTTGTCCCAGTGCTGCAGGATCTGTAGCTGAAGAGACCTTGAATGATACGGAGCCCATTCCACTCCTGGGATGGCGGATGTCATGAGACCCAGTACCGACATGGCCTCTCTTATGGTGAATGAAGTGGATGAATGAAGAAGCTGAACTCTTGACCTGATCAGTAAGGCTTTCTGCAGGTGTAGTAGGCATTTCTGGGAAGTGGAGTACAGAATCATTCCCAGAAAACTGCATCTCAGGCTTGCGTATAGACTGAATATTTCTAGGTTTATTTCCCAACCCAGCCTCTCTAGAACCCTCAACCAGGCAATCTGACCCAGGAGAATCTGACCGGGCCACCAGTAGAAAATCGTCCAGGTATGGTATTATGATGATGGGCCATTATCTCTGAAATAATCTTTGTAAAGATCCTCGGAGCCTGAGAGAGCCCGAATGGTAATGCTTAGAACTGAAGATGTACAATTTTCTTCTCTAACTGGACCACAACCCTTAGAAACCTCTGGTGGCTAGGATGAATGGGGACATGCTAGTATGCATCTCTCAGGTCTATTGTGGCCATGAAGCAGCCCGGGTAAAGATTGTTCACTACCGATCTGATGGACTCCATATGAAACCTCTTGTACTGCAAAAAATGGTTCAAACACTTCAAGTTTATTATGGCCCGAAACAAGCCATTTGGTTTTTTGACCAGAAAAAGAGTCGAATAAAATCCCTCTTTTCATTCCTGCTCTGGGACACTTACTAGCACTTTTTTCTCTATTAGGGAAAAAACTTCTGAAACTATGGCAGAATGTTTTACAGGATCTGACCGGAAATCTGCAACTACAAATTTTCCCTCTGGAACTTTAGTTTAAAGCCCTCCCCTATTACAGACTTTATACAGGGGCTGATGGAGATCCTCTGCCATTGGCGTACAAAGAGGGACAGATGACCCCCAACAGGAGCCCTGGCGTCATTGGGACTGCTTTTTTGAGGCATCTGACCTGGAAAAAATAAAACCCCTATTCTTTTTGTTTTGACCTGCAAACTGTCTAGCTCTTTCTTTCCCCTTAAAGGACCCTTTGTTAAATCTGGGACGGAAGGATCTTTTGGGTGGCTGACTATCAGAGGGAAAGCCCTTTTTCTTGTCTGAGGCCTTTTCCAATAAATCATCAAGAACAGGCCCAAAAAAGAATTCTCCCCGACAAGGGATAGCGCACAGTTTTGCCTTGGAACTGGCGTCTCCTTTCCAGCCCCTCAACCAAATAGCCCGTCAGGCAGAGTTGGATAAGGCAGAGGCCCTAGCGGAAAATCTCAAGGTATCCGCAGAAGCGTCAGCTAAGAAATCCAAGGCGTTGTTTATAACAGGAAAAGAAAAAAGCAATTGCTCCCTAGGGGTACCCCCTTTAATGTGAGCCTCTAGCTCCCCTATCCTCACTTTCATGGACCTAGCAACAGATGTAGCAGCAATGGCAGGTTTAAAAGTTGCCGCAGAGGCTACCCAATTTTTCTTTAAATATACTTCTGCCCTTCTGTCCATTGGGTCATTGAGTGAACCCATGTCCTCAAAGGGGAGCACAGCTTTTTTGGACATTTTTGCTACAGGGGCATCCAGTTTTGGGACTCTATCCCAAGGGGCAGACAATTCCTCATCGAAAGGATACTTCCGCTTAACTGAAGAGGGAACGAAAAATGTCCAATCTGGTCTTTTCCATTCTCTGGCAATCAGCTCATGAATGTTCTTAAGCACATCAAATATCTTCCTCTTCTTGGGGCCTAATCCTTCAAACATTGAATTCTGAACTGAATGCTGTGGCTTCTGATTCTCCAACCCCATCGTAGCCCTAAACGCCTTTACTAGGGAGCTAATGTTCTCCACATGGAAAAGTGGCCTCCCTGCGGCCTCGTCTTCAGAAGAATCGTCTGATGACCCCCATTCTCCTTCTTCCTCACTGTCACTGGAGGGGGAGTCCTGAGTAGCAGCGGAAGAAGTACTGGGACGGTGCTTTATCAAACCGCTAACCGACTCTCTGACTTCCTCACGTATCATTTGTTTAATGCTGCCCATTAAAGATGGAGTTTCCTCCTCCATTAACTAGCTGATACAAGCTTGACATATAGGTTTTGCCCAGGCAGAAGGGAGCTTCTTACATACAACACATCCTCGCTATACCACATTCCCGCTCCTTTATTCTGGAGGTCTTCCTGGAAGACTCCTTTGATACCTAAGCAAAAAATGACCTCATGAGCATATACATATATTCATGCTGGGGTCAAACCCCTCTTACCCCACCCTGGTACTGAAGCATCATTGGTGGTCTCCGTGGGTTCTGCGCGCTGAACCTGCGCCATCTCTCACACAGCAAACAGCCCAAATTGAGGTACTGTACACACTCTTCTCATCCAACGTGTCAGTGAGCTGGCTGGGCTTTTCTCCTCGGCGCGCGCAGCTGGCATCCTTCCTCTTCCGGTCCATAGCATAGCTTCCTCCCACCGCCGCAACCCGGAAGAAAACACGTGGGTCGGCGGCCGAACATGCGAACACGGCCGCAGAGGTTCGCAGGAGCCCAAGAAGGTGAAGACCGTCCCAGGCCGGGAAGGAGGACCGAAGGGGTAAGGAAGAGAAGGGAGCCAAGACTTTTGCAGCGGCTCCCGGAGGAGAACTTGCGCCGCACGGGGTAACCCTCCTAACACTATTTCAATAGCCGGGGCCCCCGCAGTTGTCGTTATTAATCTTTCTTTCGGTGGATCCGACTCCCTCCTGCCCCTTAGGACAGGAAACAGAACTGGAGTTAAAGGGGGTGATCCCTCCTTTAAAAAGGCGGTTCTGGTTTCTGTTTCCTGTCCTGAGGAGGTGGAGGCGGTCTCTCCAGGGGTGCTCTCATAGACGAGAAATAAAAGTAAGCTTTCCTTTACAGGTCCGGTAAAGTGTGTGTGGGGGGGAACCCCGTCGCCTATTCCTGCACAACTCCTTTAAGGTCTGTTTAAAAGGCCAAACATTGACTTATAGGATAGCTACCTTGCAAGTGGTAAGCTAATTTGCATACCTTTTTTCCCTAGAAGTGCATTGCATGGCTTCTAAACGAGGTGCTCTCCGTTCTCAGGGCATCTCACAGCAGCTTTCTCCCCTCTCATGATTTAGGAAACATGTAAGTGTATGAGGGGTTCTACTTTATTTTTTTTGTGGCATTTACTGTATGTTGGTACTTATGTTGCATTCTCTGGGTCATGTTTTTTTTTAGATCCCAGCATGGTCTGCGTGTCATGTTTTTGCCTCATTTTGTAACACTTGTTGTCCCATAGACAACCTTTGTTCTTTTTTTTTTTGTCCTGCTTGAAAAATGCAAGTGTCATTGTGTGTTGTGGTATTTTGTGACGTGTTTTTCTTTTCTAACAGTGTCTTTTTTCATATTAATCTACAGAGGAAGTGACATAAGAGTGGGTTAGAAAATGCATGGCTTGCAAAAAAATATGTCATAAAAATGCATCATAAGGCTGGCATCTTTGAATGTGTATTTTTTATTTTATTTTTACAACAAAAAAAAATGCAGTGTGGCACCGGCCCTACCCTAGTATTCCAGATTACTTAAAGGTACAGACTTCCCCACAGAACCAGCAGGTTGAACAAGATTAGCCTATTCTTCAGTGTGAAGACAAGCCCTCCATTGTCCCTTTTCCTCATACATACCTGATGCTTTAGACTGCTGACTGGCGTAACTCGATGTCCTGGAATGTCCACATGCCCCAAGTTCGTCAGGGACGGAAGCGCTCTTTGAGGAAAGGTCTTAAAATAATACAGATATAGAATATATAAAAAAAAGTATATATAGTGAACATAGTGAGCATATAATCGGCAAACATACCGGCAACTCCCAAGTGCAGTTTCATAGTCTCTCGCCCTTTCCGGTCTTCGTGCAAAGAGTCAGAATCTCCAGGGACTGCAAAAGAGGTGCCGGTGGAAGGTGCCCTGGGAGAGAAAGAGGACGTGCTAACTGCTTATTATGTGATACAGAACGTTTTCTAGAAGTGGGGTCATTTATTTACTTATGTTTTGTGGGGGAACTAGAATACAAACGGGAGATGTGGTAAGACTGGTGTGTCTTATGCTACTCTTAATAAACCTGCCGCCGTACAATACACCAGAAGTATTAAGAGGTAACAATTCTTGTGCGTGTTTGGGAGGTCCATGAGAGAAATTGAAATCTACGGCAGTAGGGAGCTGGCATAGATTTCAGGTGTAAAGTGCGAACATGTTGGGTCGTGGGTGCCAATGATATATTCCCCCAAGGTGATTGATTGTTACCTTCCACAGCAAGAGTTTCACATTTAAATCAGCGGAGTAGCTAGAGGCGGGGAGGGGTAGGGTGTGCGGCAGCCTCGTGCCACTTACATGGTTTGACCCAGCCACTGTGTTACAACCATACTTGCCAAATAGAACAGATGATTCTACTTTAGAACAGAATCTCTAAATTAATTTTATTTTGCTTTAATATGGCAAATTGCACATTACACCGAGTTGTCTGCCCCTGCTTCTCCACACATTACTGGCCCCACCCAAGATATTGCTCTTATGCTGCTGCTGGTGAGCTGAATACTGTGTCATTAGGCAGCTCAGCAGTGCTGTTCTGTTACTTAGGAGAAACTAGCCCAGCAGTAGTTTTTTTCAGTCTCCAGTACCCATCGCTCATGCTATGAAGACCCACTGTCCACTTTGCTCATATGGAGGCCCTAGATCCAATTCATTGTCTCCTGCGGAGATGCCCACTGGGGTGCTTATAGCCGGTATGATTAGGATGTGCATTTGCAGTTGTAAACATGTCTTACCTGGTTTAGCAGTCCACTCGGGCTTCAGATGTGTTTCATCTGCCCGACTGCACTGAAGCATTAAAGAGGACCTGTCACCATCAAATGAAGTGTAAACTGCAGGCAGCATGTTATAGAGCAGGAGGAGCTGAGCAGATTGATATAGAGTTTTGTGGAAAAAGGTTCAGTATAACATGTCAATTATTCATAACAATTTCAGCTTTTTCTGACTTCAAAGAAAAAATGTGGGGGGTTGAGTCCGCACAACCCGCAAGTAGGTGCATATCACTATGGCGAAATACATATACAAACAGAAAATGCAAATGTGATCGCACACTACATCCAGCATTCTGCCCTGCCTCCATGCTGGATGAGACATTGGTGTACATTTTGGCCAAAGCGTAATAAGCCACTCACCGCCTCAAGGTCGTCTCATTTGAGTGGTCCCTAACAGGGACCACTCAAATGAGACGACCTTGACGCGGTGAGTGGCTTATTACGCTTTGGCCAAAATGTACACCAATGTCTCATCCAGCATGGAGGCAGGGCAGAATGCTGGATGTAGTGTGCGATCACATTTGCATTTTCTTTTTCTGACTTCAGTTGTGCACGGGAAAGGCGTCATCAATGATTTATAGCACTCCTTGTGTAAGTGTGTATACAGAAATAGCTGTTAACCGAGGTGGTCTTAGCTTCAAAGAAAAACAGAGATATAAATGTATTAATTACCGGTTTTACTGAATCTTTTCCCACAAAACTATGTATCAATCTGCTCAGCTCCTCCTGCTCCATAACATGGTGCATCGCATGCTGTGGTGACAAGTCCTTTTTAAATCCATCATAAACATCTCCAGTTTCATAATGACATTTTTTCATCTGTCTTGAGTACCCCAACACAGATATTTTTGTCCCACACACCTGTTTTCCACATTTTTCTTCCCCTGTTGTCAGCATTTCTGTATCCTGGCAGGATGTTTACCTGCAGAACTTCCTGGTTTTTATCAGCTTCCTGTTGGGTTTTCTAACCAAACCCAGAATGCTTCGCTCTATACTGTTTCTCAGTGCTTGTTTTGACTGTCACATTGTTCTCTTTGTAGTAGTTACGCCGTCTTCTCCATGTTGGGTAGCCGGAGCAAGTCCTGTGCAAGATTACAGAGCAAAGCATGCTGGGCTTGGTTTGAAAAAAAAGTAGGCAGATAACGAAACAGGAAGTTCTGCATGTAGACTACAGCAATGCAAAAAGAGAAGGAAAGCGCTGAAAAAACAGGTATAAGGGGCAAAATGTGCAGATTTTGGGATACTCTGGTCAGATAAAAATTCATTATGAAACCAGAGAACTGGAGAATTTTTCTAACCTCAGTTTGGAGGGGACTTGCCTGAGAAATGTATGAATAATCTATGCTTTTGCACGTGTTTAATGGACTTTTCCATCAGTACAATCATCTTCACAATACGATATAATTTTTTTTTTATAGGATCAACTCACGTTTTAAAGCAGGGGTCTCCAGACATGAGCTGCATACTGATCCCAACCTACAGAAAATACACAGTGTATGAAAGTAAATCTAACTATAGCTCAGGTAAAAGGGCAACTTCCATTTCTACATACAATCATGTGGGTAAAGCCTGAACATTTTACAAGAAGCATGTCCACATGGTCTATTGTTTTTTCAATCACATTTAAGTGCTTCAAATACATTTCACATGACTTCATTTTGTCTCTGTAATTTAATTGCAGGAAACTCAAAAGAGACATATGATTTTTGAAGAGGTACACTAGTCTCATGTGTCACTAGTATACAACACTCTGGCTAACAGAGGGGAGAATGAGCAGGAGACCCCCTGTATTGACTCAGAATGCCCTGATAGGACATTTGAAAATAATTGCTTTAAAGGGGTTGTGCAACTTCGGGGGAAGGGGGTTGGCAAACTTCCTCTCTTTGGCAGACCTGCGGAGGCTAAGCACACTTACCTGCTTCAAAGTGATGGTTCCTGGCTCCTTCTCTCCCTGGCCTCCGCTTCTCTGCTTGGCTTCCAGGAGGTAAACTTCTGTTTTGACGCTGCTGCAGCCAATTGCTGGCTGTAGCAGTGACCTTCTCCCCTTGTGTAATGTCAAAATGGTCACGTGTCGCAAGCAGGTCACCGCTGTGGCCAGAGATTGGCTGCAGTGGCGTCTAGACAGAAGTTTACATCCTGGGAGCTGAGCCAGCATTGGGAAGCAGGCGAGTATGCTTTCTTTTACAGGTCTGCCAAACTGTGGAGGGTTTGCCCCCCCCCCAAATGTGCACAAGCCTTTTAAGGGCCGTTCACTTTTGCAAATCAATTGTTATTGTTCTACTGCATCTACAATAGAAAATGAAGAAACTTTGCATATACTCTTATATAAAAACCTCCAATCCTTTGTGCCTACAGCTCCTACACTAGTTATATCCATGATAACAGACTACAAGCAAACTGTGTAGTCTGATCCTGCAGTCATATTGCCATCTATCTCTCCCCAGATATCCCGTTAGAATTGAAGGGGGTATGACATAGGAGCTGCACGCACTTACATAGGAGCTGCATGCACTAAACCAGGGGTGCACGGCCAGCGGGCTGCATGTGGCCCCCAGACCCATGGTTTGCAACCCCCCGCTTCTGCCTTCTCCTCTATGAGCGTTATGCAGGGTAGAGCCCTTTGAATGCCCCAATTACAGTGGAAATAATGCAAAAAAAAATAAAAAAAATCTCTTATTGTCTCCCAAAGGTCTTTAAATGACCTATTGGGAACAAATTATGTGAAAAAAATAAGAAAATAAGTTAAATTATATTAAAAAAAAGAAATTGAAAACAATTAAAAAAAAAAATACAAATAAAAGAAAAATTAAATAAATAAAATATGTGGTACAAAAATAGAAAATTATAAAAAAAAATACCGTAAAATACCAGAAAAAAGTGCAAAATAAAGTGTTTACTGTCCCCCAACAGTCTTTTTATGAACCCTTAGGTGATTAATAATAATTATGACCTCTTGGGGGACATATGTGGCAAAAATATATTTAACAAAATAAGAAATAAACCAATTATAAAAAAAATATTACAATAAGATATTAATAAAATACAAATTAAAGTAAAGAAGAAAAAGAAAAAAAAAGTGCAAAATTAAAATAAAAAAAAGTGTCATTGTCCCCCAAAGGTCTTTATAAGACCTCTCGGGGGACAAATGTAGCAGAAATATATAAAAAATTAAGTTAAAAAAAAAAGATTAAAAATAATATTAAAATACATAAAAGAAAAAGCAACCACACCAACCAAAACCGTCTCAATTATCACCCTATTCATGTGAAACTATACATATTATATGATTATTTTGGTAGTCCAACAAATAAAATAGTTATAACCGTTTGAATGACCATGTGGTCATTAAGGCCTTTCAGACCTGGTCATTAAAGTGTTAACCAATGAGCGCTTTCGCTGCAAGTAAGGTAAAGTGCTTACTGATTATTGCATGGTGCCTGTAACTGGGGGACAGGAGGCGGTAATAACCAGGGAGCGCCATCCTCTGCAGTGAAGGAAAGCGCTGATTTATGAATAGGAGGCAGGATCAAAGGAAATGTCACCACTTTTCTGGTAAAAAATAATTTTTAACAAGTTCTTGCCGCATGGCACCTGAAACAAAAGATTCATACTTACCTGCTTCCCGCCGCTCTGGTCCTCTGCGCTGCCCCTATCTTCCGGTCCCTGCACTGGCCATGGTCAAATGCACCTCTCCAGCCAATGACTGGCTTCAGCAGTGACACGCTGCTTGTGGCCACATCACCACTGAAGCTAGATATTGGCTGGAGAGGGGCATGTGACCATGGCCATGCACAGCCAGGTCTAAACAGTGCAAGGACCAAACGATGGAGGCAGTGCGGAGGACCGGAGCCGCAGGGAGCAGGTAAGTATAACTCTTTGGTTTCAGGGGCCATGCTGCAGTACGATATTTGGGAACTTGTCTTGATAGGAAAGCTCATTTCTGATATCTGGCCGCTGTAATTGTGCTGCTGATCAGCCGATAAACAAGGAATCACTCATTTGTCGTCTGATTTGTATATTTTAGCAGGATGAAAGATGTACAATTCTCGTCAGCACATGTCCCCGTGTAATCAATATAACTGAACTGAAGGCAGAATGACTGTGATAGTGGTCGTTCCTCCCCATTCATTGGCCTGTGTAATACGCCGATGCAGTGAGCACCGATCATTTATTGGCGGCCCCTTGAAATAGAGTGATGTGACAATGAGGCCCTCAGACCAAAAAAAGGCTGTGCACCCCTGCACTAAACTGTATTACTCTGGAACTAGAACATTAAAAAAATAAAAAATTTGATAAAAAAAAAAAAATGAACAGTTTGGAATCTTTATGGGAATTATCACTGCCGGCTCAAATTTTCCCTACACAATTTCTTAGGCTGGTTTCACATGGGCGTTGCGGAAAAAGATGCGGGTGCGTTGCGGGAACATGTGCGATTTTACCGCGCGAGTGCAAAATATTGTAAATTTTGCACGCGTGTGAGAAAAATCGGCATGTTTGATACCCAAACCTGAACTTCTTCACAGAAGTTCGGGTTTGGCATCGGTGTTGTGTAGATTGTATTATTTTTATAACATGGTTATAAGGGAAAATAATAGCATTCTTAATACAGAATGCATAGTACAATTGGGCTGGAGGGGTTAAAAAATAAAAATTTAAAATTTAACTCACCTCATCCACTTGTTCGCGCAGCCCGGCTTCTCACGATCTCAGTGATGTGTGAAAATCACCGCTCATGTGCACAGCCCCATAGAAATGAATGGGTCCGGATTCAGTGCAGGTGCAATGCGTTCACTTCACGCATTGCACCCGCGCGGAAATCTCACCCGTGTGAACCCAGCCTTACAGTTTAGCGCTAAATGAACTTGCTACAATTCTCAAAAAAAGTCACAGCTCATATCCTGTTATATTCCTAAATGTAATGAAAACAAGCGGATGAGCTAATGGAAAACCACTGCATTCTCTCTCTCAGTAACATCTGCCCTTTTAGGAATAATACATTTTCATCCAATCCCTCTCGGCAGTGCCTGAAATCTATAATGGCAATGGGAAGGAGACATGAGAAGCCACTGCAAAAGTGTTCTGTCCCGGAGCTGTAAGAGCATTAGCCAGGAAGAAGCAGATTTAATAATTCACAATGATCTCCTCGGACTGACTGTGATTACCACCCCAGTAATGATGGTCTAGATGAGTTGCAGCATACACAGTACAGGTTTACAGATTTTGGCCTTTCCTAACAATGCAGTGTAGGCCATTAATTGTATTCATTAGCTAAAAAGAAAGTGAATGCTAATAATTTTTGAAGGGTGGCCGTCATCATCATGCTAGATTTCAGTGTCTTACACATATCACTTCATGATATATACTGGATATTTCCAAAACTGTGATCCTCCTGAAGTCATCTGTTCCAACACAGCATGTATCCATCATTATATATATATAACACATGTGCCACCCATGCTCCACTAACACATAGGACGCGTGCTGCAGACGCCCCACATGTCCTTCTCACACAGTAAACGCATACAGCACGTGCACTAGGACACATGCCATTCACATGATGATCGCTCACGCTAACCACTGACGGGCCCAGCACTCTCTTCTTATAGAATCCCTGCAGGCAGGATACATAACACACACTGATATTGCATACAAAGTCACACACACACAGAGCACGCAAACCATACACAAGTCACAAGCAGCACACTTGTCACTCACATGCAGGACACATGACGCACGCTGGCTTAAAGGGGTTCTGCACTTTCATTTAACTGATGATCTATCCTCTGGAAAGATCATCAGCTTCTGATCGGCGGGGGTCCGACACCCGGGACCCCCGCCGATCAGCTGTTTGAGAAGGCAGCGGCGCTCCAGCAGCGCCGCGGCCTTCTCACGGCCCACTGACGTCACGACTAGTATCAACTAGCGTGGGCGCGGCTAAGCTCTGTTCACTTGAATGGAGCTTAGCCGCGCCCACGCTAGTTGATACTAGTCGTGACGTCAGTGGGCTGGCGGCCCGGCGGTAAACAGTGAGAAGGCTGCGGCGCTGCTGGAGCGCCGCTGCCTTCTCAAACAGCTGATCGGCGGGGGTCCCGGGTGTCGGACCCCCGCCGATCAGAAGCTGATGAGCTATCCAGAGGATAGATCATCAGTTAAATGAAAGTGCAGAACCCTTTTAAAGGCTATGTACACCTTTGGGGGCAATTTCTTTAATTGCTACACTGTACTCATTTTGAGCTAAAAATAATTTTTTTCAATTGGTCTTTATTAAAAATATGGAGCCCTTTTTTTTCTGTACATAGCTGAGATTCTCTAATATCACCCCTTTGGATTTTGGGGAGCTGATGGGCTTCTTATCTCTGCTCTCTGACATTAGAAACACTCATTATAGCTCAGTCCTTATCTTACTGATAAGAATGTGGCTTAAATAAGTGTTTATAACCTCTTAGTAGTTTAGAGATAAGGTTTATTAAATGGCCAGCACAAATTGAAAGTACCAGTCTCACAGCTAGAAAAACAGTTAACCCTTTGTGACAGAGAGCTCAATATTTTGAATAATTGAAAAAAAATGAAAAGAAGATTTTTAGCCAAAAATTAGTAAAATGCAATCATAAACAAAAATTGCCTCCGTACAAGGTGTACATAGCCTTTAACCCACGTGCTGGACACACGCCACTCACACATATGCAGAACTCACAAGACATACACATACCAACACATGCTCCACTGACCCTTAGGAGAAGTGACATACAAGTTTTATAAGTACTAACTTACAAGGGAATGTATCTCTGACAACGTAATGATCAGTAATGAGCCACCTCTAGTATTTAGCCTCACTTTAGCTTCTCCTGAACTTCTTCAAAGGGTATGTCTACTTCCCATCTCTGATGCCTGCTCTGAATGCAGCTCTGGGGTACAATACAATGCAGGATCAGCCCAGGATGAGTAATGCAATGCATTCACAAATTTACTGAACATTTTATGTAGGAATATATACTAAACACTGGAAAACGGCTGGACATGTACTTTAAAGGGAGTCTGTCAGCAGTTTCGACCATGCTAAACTGCTGACGGCAGTATACTGTGAAGTTCCCTCTGATCTGTGTTACAGCTGCAGTGGTCTCCTGGTTGGATGTCACAGCTGTCACTCAGAGCAGAAGGGAGGGGCTGTGGACCAGCTCAGTGCAGAGGGCACTTCATAGTGAAGCTCCGCCTCCTGGGCACTTGAGAAGAATTTGGCTGAACAAAACTTTATATTTACATGAGAAAACTTTTACAAAAAAGGTATGCTTTATACTGCTCTCCCCAGCCTCTACCTAGTGCCGTCAACAGTTTAGCATGGTCCCTTTAACATTAAAGTCCCTTTAGAGGGGTTCTCCGGAAATTAAGAAAATTAAAATACTTAAATATGATTCCATTATAAATATATTCCCAAATCCCTTACATTAGTTATAATGGCTAGTTTTGTCTGGGGAACAATGTTTGGAAGAATAAAATGGCCGCTGTCCTTTTAGTACACACATAACCTGTCCTAATCACACAGCAGGATAAGTTACTTCAGAACACTGAGCTAAAGAGCTGCCTCATCCTTATCTCTGCTTGTCATGGATTATGATCCTGAATACAGATGATAAGATCTTTAGCTGAATCTCTATTGAAATTGAGTTCATGAGGAGATGTGGGTAATGAGCAGCAGCACTTGTATGCAGTCTCTATTACCACAGTCTGTCCTGTCTATCCTATCTGTACTTCATGTCTCCTCATGAGCTCCATTCCTACAAAGATTCAGCTAAATATCATATTAAACTGTATTCAGGATCACAATCCCTGAAATGCAGAGCAGAAAGGAGGATGAGGCAGCTCTTGTGCTCAGTGTTGTGAAGTAACTTGTCCTCCTGTGTGATTAGGACAAGGTTCTGTGTGTACTAATAGGACGGTGGCCATTTTATTCTCCTAATGATTGCTCTGTGGACAAAACGAGCCATTATAACTAATGAAAGGTATTTGGGAATATATTTATAATAAAGTAATATTTAAGTATTTTCATTTTCCTAATTCTCGGAGAACCCCTTTAATATTAGCAGAATGTACTCATTGCTCCAGGCCGGACTGCTCTACAACAAATAGACTACGATCTAAGGATCCTCAGACCCTTCACTCAGATCCTTACACTTGCCCATTTTTTCTGCTTCCAACACATCGACTTGAAGAACTGACTAATTTCATGTTGGCTGATATATTCCACCACTTATCACTTCACTTGTCAGTGGCTTTAAGGTATGGGCAGATCTGTAGCATAGGCATGTGGCCCTTACCCACATGCAGTGGCCAAACTGGCATGTAAAACTGAGGTACCGGTATACCGTCAAAAGTGTGCATCCACTGGCCACCGAATGTTTGTCCTCACGTGCCCACCCCCTTAACATTATCACTGAACAATGACAAGAGTAATCCAGGTTTTGCCTGAGTGCGTACATTAAAGTTGACAAAAATTGTTCTACCGGCTCTTCAGAGAAATGAAAGGACATTGTAATAGAATAAGGGATTGTGAAAAATCTCACATATATCTAACCACGGGGATGAAAAATCACTGTAGAAAACAAAAAACTTAGACGGTAGCAGAAAATGATTTATTGGCTGCCTGCCTCCTGGAGCTTCTCCAGTTCTTCATCCATTAAACCAATATCACACAGAACATGGATCAGTGCTGCACCGGTAACTTTACTAACCTTTAAGATAGAGTTATCTTGCCTTGTGTTTTTGGTGTCATATCCTTCCAAGAGACATCTCCGAACTGTGTTGCCAGATCCAGCAAACTCTGCAAGGTTCAAGTCTGCAAAACCGAGCTGAAAGAACAAACAATCAAAAATCCCCCAAAATTTGTCGCCAGCAGAAATCCGGGAAGCAAGTGAGGTCCAGGACCTAGGTGCGACCACAGCCTCTGCCCCTACTATACTTACACCCCAATGTGTCTATCCTGTCTACCTATCCATCCATCCTCTCTACTATCCAATCTACCCATCTGCCCAATCTATCCTATCTACCTATCCACCCAACCAATCTATCTGTCAATATAATCTAATATATTAATCCATCTATCTATTCATCCATCCACTCTATCTATGTAACAAATCTGTCTCTCAATCTGTCTATCCATTGATCAATCTATAAACTGGACCTCTGATCGGGGACATGGTTGACTACTCCTAAGTGCTGCTTTCCTCTCTGTGCACTTCTCTATCTTTTGGTAAAATGCGATCGCTATAGCTTACATTACAAAGGATCTGTGACTACCAGTAAGCATTCTTACCTTGGCATATGCTTTTCCACCTTTTAGCTCCTAAAACAAGTAGAAGACAAACATCAGTGATTTACACTTCTTCCTGTACAGCTGCTCACACACATCAGACTAAGGGCTGTAGTACATTATGCGATCAGTCCCACCATTGTCAAGAGGGAAGCGTTTCTTCCCGGTAGTCGTCTGCTCGTCAGTGAAGGAGACGACTGCTATTACATGCAGAAATCTCCTCCTCAGTATGGGGAGGGGTGATCGCTAATGCCATTGCCTGTCCATATACTGAATCACTGTTTGTGTGCAGCAGTGGCGTAGCGTGGGGGGGCCGTTGCTCCGGGCGCCAAATTGAAGGGGGCGCAAGGCAGCAGGCAGGAAAATGAGGGCGATGGAAGCCTATGGCTCCCGTCCACTCTGTTATGCCTCATAGGCTTCAGGCCACTAGGCCTGAAGCCTATGAGGCAGTTGAATGGCGCAGGAGATCACGATTACCTGACTGTGACCTTCTGCGTCAGGTCTTGCGAGATGATGTGATGACGCGGCGCAGGAGGGCACGGTGATGTGTTCACGACCGTCTGTGCCAGGACGTCCGAACACAGCTCATAAGGGGTGACGGAGTGAAGAAGTGAGGTAAGTATTTTTTTTTTTTATGTATGCATCCTAAGGCAGGCAGCACTGGGGGCACTATGGGAGTGGGGAGGATGGAGGAGGATTACTATATATAGAGAGTGGGGGGCCAATACTTCATATACAGAGGGGGCCAATATACTACTAATACAGAGGGGGCCAATATACTACTAATACAGAGGGGGCCAATATACTACTAATACAGAGGGGGCCAATATACTACTAATACAGAGGGGGTCATTATATTATTAATACAGAGGGGGCCAATACTTCATATACAGAGGGGGCCAATACTATTAATACAGAGGGGGCCAATATACTACTAATACAAAGGGGGCCAATACTTCTAATACAAAGGGGGTCATTATACTATTAATACAGAGGGGGCCAATACTTATTATACAGAGGGGGCCAATATACTACTAAGACAGAGGGGGTCATTATACTATTAATGCAGAGGGGTTTATAATACTAATAATACAGAGGGGGCAAGTATATATAATAAAACAGAGGGGGCAAGTATATATAATAAAACAGAGGGGACACTGCAGGGGGTCTTTATAAATACTGGGGCTACTACAAGGGTCTTTATAAATACTTGGACCATTGTAGGAGGTATAACTACTGCAGACACTACAGGGGACTTTATTGCTATTGCGGGCTCTTATAGGGGTAACTTATAGAGGGGCCTTGTTACTGCTGGGGGCACTATAGGAGGCCTTATTTCTACTAGGGGCCTTATGGGAGCATTATTAATACTGGGGTGCTGAGGGGGTTTCATTATTGAGAGCAATATGAAGGACATTACTAGTAATAGGGTTGCTATTAGGGGTACTGCAAGGAACCCTATTACCACTGAGGTCAGTTTGAGAGTGTATTATCATGGGGGACTATCTGTATGGCACTACCACAGTATTGGGGGTAGCAGCAGGATGACAGTGTTGAGGCACCAGGAGGGGGAAGATGATAGTAAAGTGAGGAATCTAAAAAACTTTTTCTGTGATAAACTCTGCAGACACGGCTGGAAGAAGGTATCATGGCGATCTCATCTCCGAATGAAGACGTTGAGGAAAGAGTCCACCTCAGGGGAGACGTCACTGGATGTAAGAGGTATGTGCTGCTGTATTCTCCTGTCCGTCCACATATTTCTTTTTATAGTAAGGTTGGGGGGAGGACTTCAGGCCACACTGTGTGTGAGCAGAATTCTAGGGCCTCCCATCTAGCTACTACATTATCTGTACTCGGAGAGTTATCACTGTTACGTGTGGTGTTACATAGGACTGCAGGTGACATCTACTACATTATCTGTAAAAAAAAGGGGCGTGTCGACAGGTTGGGGGGGAAGGAATGCTTGCCCCGGGTGCTGGCAACCCACGCTACGCCACTGGTGGGCAGCAAAGCGTGATTGCACAGCATGATCCACCGCCGGCCAAAGATGATTTTTAAACCTTGCTGAAAGATTGCAATTGCCCGATGGACGAGTGTTTTCTTGTTTGTCGGGTAATCGGCGGCAGTATTACACCGATCATAAGAACACTTGTCAGCTATGATCGGCCCAACAATTCGCCTGTGTAATACAGGTTTAAGTTTGGTCAAAACTAAGACTGGATGAAGATTTAGGGGGTCATTTATCAAACTGGAGTAAAGTAGAACTGGCCTAGTTACCCATAGCAACCAGTCAGAATCCACCTTTCATTTTGGACAGCTACTTTGGAAAATGAAAGGAGGAATCTGATTGGTTGCTATGGGCAACTAAGCCAGTTCTACTTTACACCAGTTTGATAAATGACCCCCTTAATTTGTATTTGTATTTCATGTTCCGTTGATGTTTATACAGCCTATATCAAGGGAGATAAACCCTCCACCAGAGGCGTCTGACAGCAGATCTCTCCCCATTCATAACACATGCACATTCACGAATGAGTGTACATGTGTATGGAGAGGAATGGCGATATACGGCTCACTACCTCTCCCCCACTGCTGCCATTCCGAAGCTGCTCTTCACTTCCTGGGCCGACAACTTGGAAGTGCCAGGAAAGAGCTGCTCAGCCAATTCCTGGCATAGGCGGGTCACCGCCATGCAGGGCTGTGGAGTCGGTAGATAAATGGTCCGACTCCGACTCCTCCGGTTTTGGTACTTCCGACTCCGACTTCTCTGTATTTAATATGCAAATGTATTTTATAGATTCCTTGAAGGAAAGAAAGGCAGCATACATGTCATTACCACAGAACTACTGGCTAGGAAGCCGCTGATCTTCTGCTGAAGATAGGGCAGTGGGGGGATCCAGGAAGGGGAAGGGGCATTTATTGTAAAACCTGATTTCCCTAGTAGAATCCCATAGTCATGTTTAAAGTTTAAGCTAACAATCTGAGTTTACAAGTTTTTATAGCCTTAGCTGAATGACAGCAGTTTTTCAAATGGTTTACAGCTTCAGTCTTGAACTATTGACCATCCATTCCCTTCACTTATACAAGTGTCTAGTCCTGCAAAAAACATATTTACTTGATCAGTTATCAGCGGAACACAACACAATGGAAAGTATAAGTATTGCCGCTCCTTAACTGTGCGTTGCGTGCCATATAGTGAAGCATATGAAAAGCAGGCTTCTTCATGGTCACTTAACGTGTTCGTTTTGCGGTAACGTGACGCACTGCATGCATTGACCTTTATTCTTACAGTAGAGAAGTACCGTATTTTTCTCAAAAGTGGGGGGAAAATAGCAGTGCGTCTTATGGGGCGAATGCTGCGACCGTCCGGTGAATAGGCTGAGGGCCGGCATCTGTTTCTGTAATGGCAGCGGGGCCCGGTGCAGTCACTGTATTCTACTACACCGGGCCCCGCTCACTGTAGTATACGGTAATCAGATCTAACTTGTGGGTATTGTTAAAGTATTCCAATCATCTTAAATCCAGCGCAGTACTACTTACTACTAACTTCATAGCAGTCAGGAGGCCGGGTGGGCGCTCGTAGCGTAGCTCACTACGTCACGCGCCTGCTCCGCCCACTTCATGAATGAAGCAGGCACCGGGCCCCACTGCCATTACAGAAACAGATGCCGGCCCCCATTCACTACACAGAGACACTGTTATGGGGGGAATCTGTGGATGACACATAAGATAAGATGCTATATATGTGTCATCCACAGATACCCCCACAATGATCCTCCATAACAGTGCCATCCACAGATGCCCCCATAACAGTGCCATCCACAGATGCCCCCATAACAGTGCCATCCACAGATGCCCCCATAACAGTGCCATCCACAGATGCCCCCATAACAGTGCCATCCACAGATGCCCCCATAACAGTGCCATCCACAGATGCCCCCATAACAGTGCCATCCACAGATGCCCCCATAACAGTGCCATCCACAGATGCCCCCATAACAGTGCCATCCACAGATGCCCCCATAACAGTGCCATCCACAGATACCCCCATAACAGTGCCATCCACAGATGCTCCCATAACAGTGCCACCCACAGACCACCATTAGTTCAAAACCCACCAAAAGCACACCTTTTGGTTCAAAATATTTTTTTTCTTATTTTCCTCCTCAAAAACCTAGGTGCGTTTTATAGGGCGAAAAATACGGTAATTAATTATAACTTTTTGTGAATTGGGACATTTAAACTTGCTTTTTTTTATTTTTTATTCCAATTTAAATCTAGTAGGAGTCGGTTCATTTTTTGCCGACTCCGACTCCAGGTACCCAAAATTGCCTCCGACTCCACAGCCCTGCCGCTATGGCCAGTGACTGGTTGAATAGGCATATCCAGGCATTTTCTGCATTTAGAGCAGCGGAGAACAGTGGCGGGGGATCAGTGTTTTTTTTTTATTAAAAAAATGACCACCACTGGACAACCCTCTAAATGTGTTTGGCCACCTTAAGGCTTTGTTCACACATGCACCAGGATATTCTGTCAGGGTAGCCATCAATTTTGATGAAAATAGTAGTGCACGTATCGCTAAAATGATCGACAACATGAGGGAACCCTGACAAATCTCATAAATCAATCAGGTTTGTCGGTCACACTGCCTTTCCCGCTCCTGTAGAAGCAGTGGCTGCCTTACCTTGCGCACGGATACTCTGCATACACATGGATCCAGAATGCCGGAGGCCGCACTTGCGCTCATCTTGCACATAAAGGAAAAACATTTCTTCCAGCGGACGCTGTTGGCTTGGACAACCTCTCTACAAAAAAATAAAATAAAAAATATGAAGAAACAAATGGACATGTAATATTAAAGACTATGGACACCTTTGTGTACTAAAAATCAATAACCCCATATCTTACTGTAATGCAGCACATAATAAAATTGCACTTGTTAATTTACTGGTATCAGCTTTGCTTCACATGCCGTCAGAAATGCTCTGATATCAGTTTTGCTCACTGTCGTCATCTCCTGTGACGCTATGTGGGCGTTCCTATGGATTTCACATGCACCAGCACAAGCTTTGCTGCCCCGCCCCCAGATCCTGTTACACAGCACAGCTCTGCTGCCCGACCCCCACATCCTGTCACACAGCACAGCTCTGGCCCCCACATCCTGTTACATAGCACAGCTCTGCTGCCCCACCCCCCCATCCTGTTACATAGCACAGCCCTGCTGCCCCGCCCCCACATCCTGTTACAAAGTACAGCTCTGCTGCCCCGCCCCTACATCCTGTCACACAGCACAGCTCTGCTGCCCGACCCCCACATCCTGTCACACAGCACAGCTCTGGCCCCCACATCCTGTTACATAGCACAGCTCTGCTGCCCCACCCCCCCATCCTGTTACATAGCACAGCCCTGCTGCCCCGCCCCCACATCCTGTTACAAAGTACAGCTCTGCTGCCCCGCCCCTACATCCTGTCACACAGCACAGCTCTGCTGCCCGACCCCCACATCCTGTCACACAGCACAGCTCTGGCCCCCACATCCTGTTACACAGCACAGCTCTGCTGCCCCGTCCCCACATCCTGTTACACAGCACAGCTCTGCTGCCCGACCCCCACATCCTGTCACACAGCACAGCTCTGGCCCCCACATCCTGTTACACAGCACAGCTCTGCTGCCCCGTCCCCACATCCTGTTACACAGCACAGCTAGCAGCCACTTACATACAGATGGCTTGTAATCAACAGATTTAGGCTACATTCACACGTCAGTATTTTTCTATATCCCGATTTTCGGTCCGTTTTTTGCGGATCCGTTGTTCCTGAAAATGTTTCCGTATGTCATCCGTTTTTTGCGGATCCGCAAAAAACGGAAACATGTATAAATTTCAATAAGCAAATAAAGTTGTTTGGATTTCTTTGAAAAAAAATTGAAAAAAAAAAAGTGAATAAAAGTTTATAAAATAAATATTTAATTTCCAGGAACGGAATCCGCATAAAACGGATGACATACGTAATGACATACGACTGTCTTCCGTTTTTTGCGGATCCATTGATTTTGTATTGTACCAGGATCCGATTTTTGCGGAAAAGAATAGGACAAGTTTTATATTTTTTCAGACATGCGGAACGGAACAACGGAAACGGACAGCACACATTGTGCTGTCCGATTTTTTCCAGGACCCATTGAAAATGAATGGGTACAGAACTGGTCCAGATCTGTTCCGCATAAAACGGAACAGATCAGGAAAGAAAAAACGGACGTGTGAATGGACCCTTATTTCTCACTTTCCATTCTGTAGAAAGTCCATTATTTGTAGACACAATAGATATTTCTGCTGGTAACATTAGTGCAGCGATCTACAGTCAGAACCATGGCGTTATAAGCAGGATATACACTGCGTGCAGAATTATTAGGCAAATGAGTATTTTGACCACATCATCCTCTTTATGCATGTTGTCTTACTCCAAGCTGTATAGGCTCGAAAGCCTACTACCAATTAAGCATATTAGGTGATGTGCATCTCTGTAATGAGAAGGGGTGTGGTCTAATGACATCAACACCCTATATTAGGTGTGCATAATTATTAGGCAACTTCCTTTCCTTTGGCAAAATGGGTCAAAAGAAGGAATTGACAGGCTCAGAAAAGTCAAAAATAGTGAGATATATTGCAGAGGGATGCAGCACTCTTAAAATTGCAAAGCTTCTGAAGCGTGATCATCGAACAATCAAGCGTTTCATTCAAAATAGTCAACAGGGTCGCAAGAAGCGTGTGGAAAAACCAAGGCGCAAAATAACTGCCCATGAACTGAGAAAAGTCAAGCGTGCAGCTGCCAAGATGCCACTTGCCACCAGTTTGGCCATATTTCAGAGCTGCAACATCACTGGAGTGCCCAAAAGCACAAGGTGTGCAATACTCAGAGACATGGCCAAGGTAAGAAAGGCTGAAAGACGACCACCACTGAACAAGACACACAAGCTGAAACGTCAAGACTGGGCCAAGAAATATCTCAAGACTGATTTTTCTAAGGTTTTATGGACTGATGAAATGAGAGTGAGTCTTGATGGGCCAGATGGATGGGCCCGTGGCTGGATTGGTAAAGGGCAGAGAGCTCCAGTCCGACTCAGTCGCCAGCAAGGTGGAGGTGGAGTACTGGTTTGGGCTGGTATCATCAAAGATGAGCTTATGGGGCCTTTTCGGGTTGAGGATGGAGTCAAGCTCAACTCCCAGTCCTACTGCCAGTTTCTGGAAGACACCTTCTTCAAGCAGTGGTACAGGAAGAAGTCTGCATCCTTCAAGAAAAACATGATTTTCATGCAGGACAATGCTCCATCACACGCGTCCAAGTACTCCACAGCGTGGCTGGCAAGAAAGGGTATAAAAGAAGAAAATCTAATGACATGGCCTCCTTGTTCACCTGATCTGAACCCCATTGAGAACCTGTGGTCCATCATCAAATGTGAGATTTACAAGGAGGGAAAACAGTACACCTCTCTGAACAGTGTCTGGGAGGCTGTGGTTGCTGCTGCACGCAATGTTGATGGTGAACAGATCAAAACACTGACAGAATCCATGGATGGCAGGCTTTTGAGTGTCCTTGCAAAGAAAGGTGGCTATATTGGTCACTGATTTGTTTTTGTTTTGTTTTTGAATGTCAGAAATGTATATTTGTGAATGTTGAGATGTTATATTGGTTTCACTGGTAAAAATAAATAATTGAAATGGGTATATATTTGTTTTTTGTTAAGTTGCCTAATAATTATGCACAGTAATAGTCACCTGCACACACAGATATCCCCCTAAAATAGCTAAAACTAAAAACAAACTAAAAACTACTTCCAAAAATATTCAGCTTTGATATTAATGAGTTTTTTGGGTTCATTGAGAACATGGTTGTTGTTCAATAATAAAATTAATCCTCAAAAATACAACTTGCCTAATAATTCTGCACTCCCTGTAGATCTCATTACTGACACACTCACTACCTGAACTCTCTTCTGAATACAATATTGTGTGCAGTAGGGTTGTTGTGATACCAAAATTTTGATTAGATTTCAATACCATAAAAAAGTATTGCGATACTCAATACCATTCGATACCACGCAAAAAAAATAAAAACGGCAAAAAAAGGCGCGTGCATTCCGCATTTAAAAAAAAACGGCAAATCGCTCAGTTTTCTTTTTTTTTTTTTTCTGTTCCAGCGTTTACCGCATATGAGTTTTTTTTATATTTGAATAGTTTTGACTTTTCGGACGTGGCGATATGCTTATTTAATTATTGTTTATATATTTTATATGTAAAATTAGGAAAGGGGGTGATTTATACCTAATAATGGTGGTTTTTTTTTAAACTTTTCTTTTTAATAACTATTAGCCCCCTTAGGGGCTAGAACCCGGGATCTTTTGATCCCTCTTCCTATTCAACCTGATATAGATCTATTAGGATGAATAGGACTTCACACTCTCCCTGATGCCCTGTGCATAGTACACAGCAGCAGGGAAATTACCATGGCAGCCAGGGCTTCAGTAGTGTCCTGGCTGCTATGGTAACCGATCAGAGTCCCAGGATAACTGCTGGGTCTCCGATCAGAAGCTGCCACTGCCGCCAATGAGGAGGAGGGGAGGGGACCCTGTGGCCACTGCCACCAATGATTTTAATACTGGGTGGTTAAGGGGGGGGGGGGGGGGGGCGCACTGCGCCACCAATGATTTTAATACTGGGGGGGGGGCAATGCACCACCAATGTTTGCAATGCACCACCAGTGTTTTTAATACTGGGGAGTTCGGGCGCACTGCGCCACCAATGATAATTAACCTTTAATAAAGGAGGCGGGTGCCGGCAGCAGAATCACATAGCTGGGAGCTGCAATCAGCGGCAGTTAACTGCCACTGGTCGCGGCTATGTGATTCTGCTGCCGGCACCTGTATTTGTACACACTGAGCGGTCACTTTTCCCACATAGATTAGTACAGTGTGACGACACACAATGCTATGTACACATAGAAGTACACAGGGGGGAGATTTATTAAAACTGGTGTAAAGTAGATCTGGCTTAGTTGCCCTTAGCAACCAGATTCCTCCTTTCATTTTCCAATGAAGCTTTGAAAAATTGCTATGGGCAACTAAGCCTGTTCTACTTTACACCAGTTTGATAAATCACACACATTACATATATATACAGTATATAAAGAAAAAAAATTCCGCGCTCTCAAACACTTTATTCACCCCTGTGGTCGCAATGTCTTCAGCTCATTCACAGAGTCTCTTTTCAAGCTATTAGCTAAAACGTTGCGACTAGTGTTGAGTGAACTTGAGTTTTCAAGTTCGGCATACAAGGTTCAGGTTATTTAAGAATTCCGTTATGGATTTCGCTACTACGGACCATAACGGTCCATTCACACGTCCGCAACTGTTTTGCGGCCCGCAAAATGTGTACCCTCAAAATAAGGAAACACGCGACATGTGCGTTCTGCATTTTGCGGACCGCACATGGCCAGCACTATGATAGAAATACCTATTCTTGTCCGTGGCTGCGGACAAGAATAGGACATGCTCTATTTTTTTTTGTGGGGCTGCGGAACGGAAGTGCGGATGCGGACAGCACATGGTGGTGCTGTCCGCATCTTTTGTGGCCCCATTGAAAATGAATGGGTCCGCACCCCTTCCGCAAAATTGCGGAACGGATGCGGACCCATTATGTGGACGTGTGACTGGACCCTTAGTTATGGTCCGTGGTAGCAGAATCCATAACAGAATTCTTTTTTTTTTTATAGTATTTATTTATAGAAGCATTTATTTATTTTTTAAATACAAACTTCTCAAATCCCAAAGGGATACAAAAAAACAAAGACAACCGGACGACAAGTCCGTAATCCAGTACTTCTACAAGGATCCCTATACGGGAAATACATAAAAATAACACAGCGGCAATATGTTACAAACAAGAAGGCAGTCCCGCGATACATCATGTCATGTTTACTAGTACAAGACCAGACAACCATTCACACACACAGAAAATCAGATAGTGCCCTGCGCACATAACCATAAGCCCCAAATCTGATCGAATCTATCAGGAGTCCCCCTCGCTGCATAAGTGCGTTTGTACATCTGTAGATCTACAGATCAGCATTTATCAGTAGGATCTAGGAACTAAGAGTAGGGTTCTTTGGTTGTTTCCCAATCCAAAAAGGATTATTTTCCTCCCATAGAACATGAGTAAACGGAGCAACTTTCTTCCATATTTAGTAGGAACTATTTCTGCCACCAAACCCAACAGACAAACTATAGGAGAAAGTTTCCCCGGAAGCCCCAATTTCGAGGAGATAAAATCGCAAATCTCACTCCAGTATCCCCGCACAACAGGACACGTCCATACCATGTGATATAAAGATCCTCTCGGCTCACCACATCTGGAACAAGAAGGGTCTGGGAGCTTACGCATATGATGCAGACGCACTGGAGGGAGATAAACCCTGTTGAACGAGCTGGTCACCAGCACTTATTAGTGTGTTCTTCCAGACAGAGCTCAGTTCCTCCAGGTGAGACGCCTCCAGCTCTGGGATATCAACCTTCCAACGCTCAAAGGAGCGACAGAGCGGTGATTCTTGCATTTTCATAATTTCAACATAGAGTGACGAGATAGGTTTATAAAGGTTGTTTTAACGTAGCCACAGATTCAATGGGGCCACATTTCAAACACAAGGATAGGGATTTGAATTGGGCCTCACAGGCATGTCTCAGCTGGAGGTACCGATAGAAACATGTATAGGGCAAATTGTATTCCCTACGAAGGCTCCCAAATGAACAGAAGACCCCATCCACATATAATTGTGTAAGGTACTTCACAACCTTTTGGGGCCAAAATTCATAATCAGAAAGATGGAACAATTCTTGCAACTGTCTGTTGCGCCACAAAGGTATATACGGGGACCAAGTATCACCTCCCTCACTCTCAGTGTGCGTCACCACTGCAGCCATCGCTGAGGCCACTCCCTCCCGATACACCAGGTTGGCCAATGCCTCATAGGAACCCACCAGAGCCGCCTCTAACACCACTTCAGGATTATTGGCATCCGCCCTAATCCACCAAGAGGCATACACTAATTGGGCAGCGATGTAGTACAAGTACATATCTGGTAATCTCAGACCCCCTTGATTATATAAGGCTTTCAAAGATTTTCTAGCAATGCGAGGGGCCTGGTGTTTCCACAAAAACGGAGACAGAATCTTATCTAGGGAATCAAAGTGGATATAAGGGATCTTTGTAGGAGCTGCTCTGTAAAGATATAGAAGTTTCGGTAACAGTGCCATTTTTATCATATTTGCTCTAACTATTAAGGTCAGTGGCAGATTTTCCCAAGCTTCCAGTTTACGCGTAATATACTCCATGGTGGGCACTATATTAAGCCGATAAAACTGCCTGTGATCCCTGTGTATCCTAATCCCCAAATAGACAAAACATTCAACTACTCTCAAACGTGACAAGGGTGTTATATCTTGGGGGTCCATTTCATCTATTAAGCAGAGACTAGATTTACTCCAGTTAACCCTAAGGCCCGAGTATTTCCCAAAGCCATCTATGGTATCCAATAGAGCCTCCAAGGAAGGCCCAGTATCAGCTAGATATACCAGTAGGTCGTCGGCGTAAAGCAAGATCTTTTCCTGTATTCCCGCTATAGACCATCCCTCAATTAGACTCGATCTATTAACTAATTGGGTAAGAGGCTCCATAACCAGGGCGAATAACATCGGTGATAAGGGACACCCCTGTCTAGTACCTCTATCAAGGCCAAAGGGGCACGACAGATACCCATTAACTCTAACCCGTGCTGTAGGGGCCCAGTATAGTAATTGTACCCACTTTATGAAGGATTGGAGGAAGCCCAGATAGCGCAGTGTCTCCCACATAAAATTCAATTCAACCGAGTCAAATGCCTTTTCATTATCGAGGGAAGCAATCGCCCGGGAACCCACGTTATCATGTGAGACCTGTAAGTTGGTAAATAATCTTCTAAGATTAATGTCGGTAGTCTTATCCGGCATAAAACCAGATTGATCAGGATCAATCACTGACAAAATTACATCCCTGAGACGTCTAGCGAGGAGTTTAGCTAGGATTTTCGCATCTACATTCAAAAGAGAGATTGGTCTATAGGAGCTGCATTGGTCTGGAGGTTTCCCTGGTTTGTGGATTACCACAATAGTCGCCTCAATTAATGATGGGGGCAAACTGTTGGACTCAAAGGCGTAGTTAAGGAGTTTCAACAACCGCTCACTTTGTTTGTCTATATCTGCCTTGTACCATTCTACCGGGAAACCATCCGGACCAGGAGACTTCCCCACCATCATGCTTTCTATCGCCGTCCTAACTTCCCCCACCTCAATGGGAGCGTCCGTCCAGAATAGATCTGTCTGAGCGGGAAAGAGGAGTAAGCTGCACTTTCTTCAGAAACTCCTGGATATCACTAGCTGTGTAAGGCGACTTAGAGGTATATAGGTCAGAATAATAACAGGAAAATTGAGTACAAATATCCCTTGGTTGGGAAAACTGAATTCCCTCCGCATTAGTAAAAGGAGTAACCACTGTCCACTGTTTTCGCTAAATAAGCCAAAGACCTCCCATTTTTATCCCCTTCTGAGAACACCACTTGTTACTGATACATTAGCTTCTTCTGAGTATAATCTAGATTCTAGAAGATGAAGATGATATCTCCTCTGGGCCTCTTCCCCATCCCTTCTAGTCTCAAGGCAAGGATTCTGAGTATAATCTTGTTCTTTGTTAGCTAACTCTTCCTGTAGTTTGGTCCTAGTACTTACTAATTCCTTCCTATGTGAGGCAATGGCATGTAAGTGAGCTTTAAAGGCCTCCCATTCAACAGTAGGATTCGCTTACCCCTCATTGGAAGCCCAATAATCAGTTGCTCCCTCAAGAGCTGCACAGGCTACTGGTAACACTTCCAACCATCTAGCATTTAGACGCCACTGCCTATCTGGGGGTGCCAGCGGCATAGCCAAGATCACGAGTAGCGGGGCATGGTCAGAGATACCCCGTGGGAGGTATTCCACCTTAGAGAGCCATGGCAAAAGTTCCCTGTTAACAAAAAACAGATCTATACGGGACAGGGTATCAAATGAAGCCAAGTGACAGGAATATTGACGGTCATTCGGGTGAAGAAATCTCCAACCTTCTGTCAGAGCATGGGCATCGGCCCAATTGACAAGTGCCCTACTATGCGAGGCCTGCAAGCGGAGTCTATCTGCAATCGGGTCTAAAACCGCATTATAGTCACCCAGCATAATTAGAGGATCAGTCGGCAAAGTTGACACCCTTTTCATAATATCATCCAGTATTCCTTTCTGAAAGGGGGGGGAGGAATATATAGGCCCACCACAATGTAGTCTCTACCCCGCATGGCCGCATGTACAATAACATACCGCCCAGACAAGTCAGTCTGCACGAATGTAGTTTAAAAGGGATTGATTTAGATACCAGGACAGAGACTCCCCTAGCGTAATTACTATATACCGCATGGAATGATGAACCAACCCATGGACGCTTTAATGCCAACAGTTTTTAAATGAGTCTCTTGCAGCAATACCATATCTGGGGAAAATTTCTTAAAGTAATTGAAAACAAGAGACCTTTCCACTTTATCATTAAGTCCCCTGACGTTCCAGGAGATAAAGTTACAGCACGCCATCATGTAATAGGGCCGACCACATATATCACAAGAATCCCAGGACATCCAGGCCAATCACACGTCCACACACACTACAAGACAACAGACGAACATACATAACAAATAGTAACCATTAACAGTAGCAATGTTAAGCATATCCCCCCCACCCTGCCCAGACTACCCCAACCTGAGCCTCTTATCCCAAACATAAGGCTAGCAATCCTTGCTAAATCGAAGAGACCCAAAAAACATATACTAAACAGTCCCCAATTTTAGACCTGAGAACATATAAATCTACAGTAAGTGAAGACGTTCAGACTATCTTCAGCTCCCGCAGATAATGTGGACATCCGTGCGGTGCACCAAGACATTAAGGCCTAGAGGGCCCTAGAAGCTCAGCCTATCCCGTCAAGCCAGTCCGAGGCCTCCTCTGGAGTAGTGAAGAATTTAACAGAATCACCATCCTGGATCCTTAAGCGAGCCTGATACAACATGGCATAACTGAGGCCCTTTTCCCTCAGACGAGCCCTCACTGCAGAGAACTGGCGTCACATTTTTTGGACCTCTGAGAAAAAGTCTGGAGAGAATGAGATCCTGGAGTTTTCAAATCTAATATCCTGTATCTGACGAGCCACCGCCATGATAGTATCACGGTCCCGATAATTCAGAACTTTCAATATGAAGGGGCGGACCGGAGCCCCGGGCGGCAAGGGTTTGGTAGGTATTCTGTGTGCTCTCTCAACAACAAATGTGGTGGAAAGATCGATGGGGTCCAGACATTTTTTAATAAGCTGCTCTGCAAAGATATCAGGCGACTGACCCTCAGCCCTCTCAGGTAGGCCCATAATACGTATGTTGTTTCGCCGATTACGGTTTTCGGCATCATCCACCTTTGCTTGCAAGGCCTTCACCTGTTGCTGCAAGGCTCTGACGTGATTTTCTCCCGAATGGGCCACATCCTCCACCTCGCCCAGTCTCCTCTCCACCTCAGTGGTTCTGTCACAGATTTTATCGATGTCATGTCTAAGACAGGTGAGGTCAGACTGTAAGTGGTCTATTTTAACTGTGAGGGTGGACACACACTGCGTGATAGCTGACATTATTTTACTCAAGTCAATCGCCTCATGGTCAGGCGAAGTATCACGACCCTTGTCTTCGGGTTGACTCATGACATCCTCCATTAATTTAGGACGAAGGGGCCCACCAGAAACACCCGTCTTGCGGCCCTTGTATATACAACTTGAAATAGGGTTGCAGAAGAGGGCTGTCACCCCCCCGGGCCCGAGTGGAGCAGGTTATTTCAAGGTCAGACAGTCCGAGCACCACGGAGGGGAATGCGCCAAACAAAAGGGACCCCGCCAGACCCAAGGGCCTCAGTAGTAAGAAATAAAACAGTCAATGTGGTGAAGAATCCCAGCAGCCTTCCCCCAGTACCTGTTGACGCTATGCAGTCGGCCCAATCTTCTTATATTGATGTCGCCAGACACAGAAGCACAGGCTTATATTAAGTAGATTCAGGTAGGGACCCAGAGTATTGAAATTAGGGCCACTGGTCAGCCCCACTGGTCCACAGCCCCTCTCACAGTCCAGGATCCAGCAGCTCTGCGTCCTCCACACCCCGCAACAACTCAGGCAGGTCTCAGCATGCACTCCCTATCTGTGTCCTGTAACAGCGTCGCCGCGATCATCAGCACGCCGCAACTCGGAGATCCAGGGGCACCATGAGGAGGGATCAGGGGAATCAACCTACCCGCTCAATAGCAGGCTCAGACCCGCGGTCCCCGGAGAAAAGACAAGCGCCGACAGACGGAGACACTAGAATCCAAGATGGCGCCGGAACATGCAGAGCAGAGGCAGGTAATAGGCTTCACTCTGTGCCGAGACACAGGAAACTAAAAATATAGCCCCCAGGCAGCTCCGCTTCACTTGGATAGGGGGAGACCAGCTCTTAAACGTGGTTAGTAGCACAGATGGCAAGGATAAACAAAGGATGATGAAGGAGCCGATGCCAGAAGCGTCCTCACTTCATGACAGTTAGGTCACGCCCCCCCATAACAGAATTCTTACATAACCCGAACCTGAACCTTGTACGCCAAACTTGAAACACAAGTTCGCTCATCCCTAGTTGCGACCAGAGGGGTAAATAAAGAGTTTTTTTTACTCATTTTTTGTGAGAGTGCTGCCATTTATTTATTTTTATTCTTATACTGTCCTGGATTTATTGCCGGATCCATTGGCCTGCACCTCCATATTCTATTTGGCCTGCTGTGCTGCCATTGTGTGTGTGTGTATATATATATATATATATATATATATATATATATATACACACACACACACACTGCTCAAAAAAATAAAGGGAACACAAAAATAACACATCCTAGATCTGAATTAATTAAATATTCTTCTGAAATACTTTGTTCTTTACATAGTTGAATGTGCTGACAACAAAATCACACAAAAAAAATATATGGAAATCAAATTTTTTAACCCATGGAGGTCTGGATTTGGAGTCACCCTCCAAATTAATGTGGAAAAACACACTACAGGCTGATCCAACTTTGATGTAATGTCCTTAAAACAAGTCAAAATGAGGCTCAGTAGTGTGTGTGGCCTCCACATGCCTGTATGACCTCCCTACAATGCCTGTGCATGCTCCTGATGAGGTGGCGGACGGTCTCCTGAGGGATCTCCTCCCAGACCTGGACTAAAGCATCTGCCAACTCCTGGACAGTCTGTGGTGCAACTTGACGTTGGTGGATAGAGCGAGACGTGATGTCCCAGATGTGCTCAATTGGATTCAGGTCTGGGGAACGGGCGGGCCAGTCCATAGCATCAATGCCTTCGTCTTGCAGGAACTGCTGACACACTCCAGCCACATGAGGTCTAGCATTGTCTTGCATTAGGAGGAACCCAGGGCCAACCGCACCAGCATATGGTCTCACAAGGGGTCTGAGGATCTCATCTCGGTACCTAATGGCAGTCAGGCTACCTCTGGCGAGCAAATGGAGGGCTGTGCGGCCCTCCAAAGAAATGCCACCCCACACCATTACTGACCCAATGCCAAACCGGTCATGCTGGAGGATGTTGCAGGCAGCAGAATGTTCTCCACGGCGTCTCCAGACTCTGTCACGTCTGTCACATGTGCTCAGTGTGAACCTGCTTTCATCTGTGAAGAGCACAGGGCGCCAGTGGCGAATTTGCCAATCTTGGTGTTTTTTGGCAAATGCCAAACGTCCTGCACGGTGTTGGGCTGTAAGCACAACCCCCACCTGTGGACGTCGGGCCCTCATATCACCCTCATGGAGTCTGTTTCTGACCATTTGAGCAGACACATGCACATTTGTGGCCTGCTGGAGGTCATTTTGCAGGGCTCTGGCAGTGCTCCTCCTGTTCCTCCTTGCACAAAGGCGAAGGTAGCGGTCCTGCTGCTGGGTTGTTGCCCTCCTACGGCCTCCTCCACGTCTCCTGATGTACTGGCCTGTCTCCTGGTAGCGCCTCCATGCTCTGGACACTACGCTGACAGACACAGCAAACCTTCTTGCCACAGCTCGCATTGATGTGCCATCCTGGATAAGCTGCACTACCTGAGCATTTGTGTGGGTTGTAGACTCCGTCTCATGCTACCACTAGAGTGAAAGCACCGGCAGCATTCAAAAGTGACCAAAACATCAGCCAGGAAGCATAGGAACTGAGAACTGGTGTGGGGTCACCACCTGCAGAACCACTCCTTTACTGGGGGTGTCTTGCTAATTGCCTATAATTTCCACCTGTTGTCGATCCCATTTGCACAACAGCATGTGAAATTGATTGTCACTCAGTGTTGCTTCCTAAGTGGACAGTTTGATTTCACAGAAGTGTGATTGACTTGGAGTTACATTGTGTTGTTTAAGTGTTCCCTTTATTTTTTTTGAGCAGTGTATATATATATATATATATATATATATATATACACACACATACACACACATGCATACATACACACATATACATACATACATACATACACACACATATACAGTTGTGGCCAAAAGTTTTGAGAATTACATAAATATTGGAAAAGTTGCTGAAGTTTTTATAATAGCAATTTGCATATACTCCAGAATGTTATGAAGAGTGATCAGATGAATTGCAAAGTCCTTCTTTGCCATGAAAATTAACCTAATCCCCAAAAAAACTTTCCACTGCATTTCATTGCTGTCATTAAAGGACCTGCTGAGATCATTTCAGTAATCGTCTTGTTAACTCAGGTGAGACTGTTGACGAGCACAAGGCTGGAGATCATTATGTCAGGCTGATTGGGTTAAAATGGCAGACTTGACATGTTAAAAGGAGAGTGATGCTTGAAATCATTGTTCTTCCATTGTTAACCATGGTGACCTGCAAATAAACGCGTGCAGCCATCGTTGCGTTGCATAAAAATGGCTTCACAGGCAAGGATATTGTGGCTACTAATATTGCACCTCAATCAACAATTTATAGGATCATCAAGAACTTCAAGGAAAGAGGTTCAATTCTTGTTAAGAAGGCTTCAGGGCGTCCAAGAAAGTCCAGCAAGCGCCAGGATCGTCTCCTAAAGAGGATTCAGCTGCGGAATCGGAGTGCCACCAGTGCAGAGCTTGCTCAGGAATGGCAGCAGGCAGGTGTGAGCGCATCTGCACGCACAGTGAGGCGAAGACTTTTGGAAGATGGCCTGGTGTCAAGAAGGGCAGCAAAGAAGCCACTTCTCTTCAAAGAAAACATCAGGGACAGATTGAACTTCTGCAGAAAGTATGGTGAATGGACTGCTGAGGACTGGGGAAAAGTCATATTCTCCGATGAAGCCTCTTTCCGATTGTTTGGGGCATCTGGAAAAAGGCTTGTCCGGAGAAGAAAAGGTGAGCGCTACCATCAGTCCTGTGTCATGCCAACAGTAAAGCATCCTGAGACCATTCATGTGTGGGGTTGCTTCTCATCCAAGGGAGTGGGCTCACTCACAATTTTGCCCAAAAACACAGCCATGAATAAAGAATGGCACCAAAACACCCTCCAACAGCAACTTCTTCCAACAATCCAACAACAGTTTGGTGAAGAACAATGCATTTTCCAGCACGATGGAGCACCGTGCCATAAGGAAAAAGTGATAACTAAGTGGCTCGGGGACCAAAACGTTGACATTTTGGGTCCATGGCCTGGAAACTCCCCAGATCTTAATCCCATTGAGAACTTGTGGTCCATCCTCAAGAGGCGGGTGGACAAACAAAAACCCACTAATTCTGACAAACTCCGAGAAGTGATTATGAAAGAATGGGTTGCTATCAGTCAGGAATTGGCCCAGAAGTTGATTGAGAGCATGCCCAGTCGAATTGCAGAGGTCCTGAAAAAGAAGGGCCAACACTGCAAATACTGACTCTTTGCATAAATGTCATGTAATTGTCGATAAAAGCCTTTGAAACGTATGAAGTGCGTGTAATTATATTTCACTACATCACAGAAACAACTGAAACAAAGATCTAAAAGCAGTTTAGCAGCAAACTTTGTGAAAACTAATATTTGTGTCATTCTCAAAATGGTGGGGGGAGGGGGCCCGCTGTACTAACATGTAATGAAGCGCTGTGACGGGGCCCGGCATGAAGTACAGTGACAATGCCGGGCCCCGTCAGGGCGCTCCATTACATGTTTAATATGAGGCAAGGTGGGGGAGGTTTGCGCAGAGGGGGGGGGGGGGGAATAGGGGGGACACGCGCACTCACTGACATACACTCGGCCCAGCAGTTCTTGTCACTGCCGGGCTGTCTCCAGATCATCAGTGAAGCAGGAGCTCTAGTGCTCCCTCTGCTGGCCGCACATCGCGCTGCTGGCTGTGGGAGGAGCTCTGAAGGCCCGGGAAACTGCCTTCAGTACAGCGCAACATCAGGGAAGAGGGTAAGTTTTTTTTTTTTTTTTTCCTAACACTGCAGACTGGGGCAAAGGGGAAGGGGGGGGCGTTGATGGGCACAACTAGAGTGAGGGGGCACAAAAGTGGGCATCTCTACTGAGGGGACACCTAATCTGCCATAACTACTGTGAGGGGGGCACATATAAAGGCATAACTATGAGGGGGCACATATATCAACTACTGTGAGGGGGGCACAAATTCTGGCATAACCACTGTGAGGGGCACATATCTGGCATAACCACTGTAGGGGGGCACATATCTGGCATAACCACTGTAGGGGGCACATATCTGGCATAACTATGAGAGGGCACATATGAAGGCATAACTACTGAGAGGGGGGGCACATAATCTGGGATAACCACTGTGAGGGGCACATATGTGGGCATATTTAATGTGAGGGGCACAAAATCTGGCATAACCACTGTAGGGGGCACATATCTGGTCATAACTACTGTGAGGGGCACATAATCTGGCATAACTACTGTGAGGGGGCACATATCTGGCCATAACTACTGTGAGGGATAACTACTGTAAGGGGGCACATATCTGGCCATATCCACTGTGAGGGGAACATATCTGGGCATAACTACTGTGAGCGGGCACATATCTGGGCATAACCACTGTGAGCGGTAACATATCTGGGCATAACCACTGTGAGCGGGCACATATCTGGGCATATCCTCTGTGATGGGCACATATCTGGGCATAACTACTGTGAGGGGCACATATCTGGCATAAATACTGTGAGGGGGCACATATTTGGCATAACTACTGTTAGGGGGCACATATTTGGCATAACTACTGTTAGGGGGCACATATTTGGCATAACTGCTGTGAGGGGCACATATCTGGGCATAACTACTCAGAGGGGCCACAAGAAGGACATAACTTTTGTGAAGGGACCACAAGGTGGGCTTAATTACTGTGAAAGGCCACAAGGTGAGAATTAGTACTGTGAGGGGCCACAATGTGGACATTAGTACTGTGTGTTAGCACTTAGGGGAAATGTCCTAAATTACCCTGCTATACATTGGCATAGCTCAGTCTACCAGGCCAGCACAGCATCCCCTGCTGGCGATTTCATAGGGGCAGTCACCATCCCTTCCTTATGTGATTATTCTTTTTTTCTCTATCACCACAGGGACCTTGTTCTGGATCCAGCGGACATCACGGCGACGCCAGCGACACCCTGGATGATGTAGGACCAGATTTTATAAGGACTGGGTGAGTGTAGCCATGCATTGGGCTTAGGGCTCTTTAACACGAGCGGATCCCGTGTGGCTAATCCGCTGCGTGAAAGAGTGCCAAGCCCCGCTCCGGACAGCAGAGACATAGAGCAGTAACATGATTGATAATGCTCCGTGCCGCACTGTGATCGTTTTGCTCCAAAATCACGGTGACAACTTTATCTCACTGTGATTTTGTAGTAAAAAGGTCACAGAGAGGCACGGAGCATTGTCAATCATGTTAATGCTGCTTGCCGCTGCTGTCCGGAATGGGGCTTGGCCCTCATTCACGCAGCGGACTAGTCGCACGGGAAAGAGCCCTTAGTAAGAAAATCTGCCGCTTCTTTGTAAAAATGGGGGGAGGGGCCCGATCCAAAGTTTGCACTGGGGCCCATAACACTCTAGTTACGCCATTGAATCCTGGCATTGTCATCTTGGAATATGCCTGTGCCAACAGGGAAGAAAAAATCCATTGATGGAATAACCTGGTCATTCAGTATGTTCAGGTAGTCAGCTGACCTTATTCTTGGAGCACATACTGTTGCTGAACCTTGACCTGACCAACTGCAGCAACCCCAGATCATAGCACTGCCCCCACAGGCTTGTACAGTAGGCACTAGGCATCATGGGTGCATCACTTCATCTGCCTCTCTTCTTACCCTGATGCGCCCATCACTCTGGAACAGGGTAAATCTGGACTCATCAGACCACATGACCTTTGTCCATTGCTCCAGAGTCCAATCTTTATGCTCCCTAGCAAATTGAAGCCTTTTTTTCTAGTTTGCCTCACTGATTAGTGCTTTTCTTATGGCTACACAGCTGTTCAGTCCCAAACCCTTGAGTTCCCTTTGCATTGTGCGTGTGGAAATGCTCTTACTTTCACTATTTAACATAGCCCCGAGTTTTACTGCTGTTTTTATTCGATTTGATTTAACCAAATGTTTAAGTGATCGCCGATCACGATCATTCAGGATTTTTTTCCCGCCACATTTCTTCCTCGAATACGATGGGCCCCCACTATCCTTCCAGTTTTTAATAATCCGTTGGACAGTTCTTAACCCAATTTTAGTAGTTTCTGCAATCTCCTTAGATGTTTTCTCTGCTTGATGCATGCCAATGATTTGACCCTTCTCAAACAGACTAAGGCCCCTTGCAGACGAGCGTGTCCGGATTAGGTCTGGTTGCGTTGCGTCTGCGATCAGGGAAAATCGTGCGAATAGGTACGCAATTTCAGTCAGTTTTGACTGCGATTGCGTTTCGATGTTCAGTTTTTATCACGTGGGTGCAATGTGTTTTGCACACGCGTGATAAAAAACTGACTGTGGTACCCAGACCCGAACCCGGACTTCTTCACTGAAGTTCGGGTTTGGGATCGGTGTTCTGTATATTTTATTATTTTCCCTTATAACATGGTTATAAGGGAAAATAATAGCATTCTTAATACATAATGCTTACTAAAATGTGGCTTTAGTGGTTAAAAAAATAAAAATAAAATTAACTCACCTCATCCTGTTGTTCGCGCAGCCGGCATCTTCTTCTTTCAGGACCTGCCAAAGGACCTTTAATGACGTAATCGCGCTCACCACGTCATCAAAGGTCCCTTTGCAGGTCCTGAAAGAAGAAGAAACAAGACGATGCCGGCTGCGCGATCAAGTGTATAAGGCGAGTTAATTTGTTTTTCTTTTTTAACCCCTCAATTGACATTTTAGTAAGCATTCTGTATTAAGAATGCTATTATTTTCCCTTATAACCATGTTATAAGGGAAAATAATAAAATCTACAGAACATCTATCCCAAACCCGAACTTTAGAGAAGAAGTCCGGGTTCAGGTCTGGGTACTATATTCAGTTTTTTATCACGCGCATGCAAAGCGAATTTCAAGAGGGGCTTGTTGCGTTGCCGGCCATCCTGAAGGGAGGGGGGGGGGGGGGGGCGGGAGGGCTTGTTGCCTCACCGGCCTTTCTGAAGGAAGGGGGTGTGGGGGGGGGGGCTTGTTGCCGTTTGTATAGGTGGAGGATGGGGGGGACCGCATTGGGCCGCTGATACAGCAGTGCAGCGGCCCGATGGTTAGCCCCTTCCATACAGCAGTCCCTAAGGACCATGGCTGGAAGAGGTTATGTCTGCAGTTTGAAAGCAGACTGTCAGCTGTATGTTACAGCTGACAGCAGAGGTCGCACTACATTTTTTCCAGAAGAGTAAAAATACTCCTCTTAACAATTTTGAGGAGTATTTTTAGCCGAGGAGGAGTCCACCTGACGCTGCCATACACAGCGCCCACCTGACGCTGCCATACACAGCGCCCACCTGACGCTGCCATACACAGCGCCCACCTGCCGCTGCCATACACAGCGCCCACCTGACGCTGCCATACACAGCGCCCACCTGCCGCTGCCATACACAGCGCCCACCTGACGCTGCCATACACAGCGCCCACCTGACGCTGCCATACACAGCGCCCACCTGCCGCTGCCATACACAGCGCCCACCTGCCGCTGCCATACACAGCGCCCACCTGCCGCTGCCATACACAGCGCCCACCTGATGCTGCCATACACAGCGCCAACCTGACGCTGCCATACACAGCGCCAACCTGACGCTGCCATACACAGCGCCAACCTGACGCTGCCATACATAGGGCCCACCTGACACTACTATATACATATTACATACACAGCTGTACCACATGCCCATTACTCAGATAGTTTACTATATACACATTGCACACTCAGCACTGCTACATGTCCATTACACAGATAGAACTACTGTGTGCACATTACACACAGAGGGAGGGGGGAGGAGGGAGAGGGAGACAGTGGGCTCTGCCCTGTGCACACAGGAGGGGTTACAGAAAATCGGTCAGATGAAGGAAGCATAGGAAGCACAGCAGGCTGTAGGACAAAAACTAAAAAAGATAGATAAATAGAACCATTTGGAGAAATGATTTTCTCCACAAAATAAATTAAGGTGTAATTTCTTATTTTATTTTTTACAAAGGTGTCCTATCCTTTAATACCAAATACATACGGTACACTGATTGTGGCTGAGCTGCAATACAATCAAAGAGAAGAGTGGCAATTTTTTGGGGAAAAAAAGCAGACCCTTTTAATTTCTAATCATTTACAACCCCTTTAATCTGGAGGCTAAAAGTAATGTGGCATCTATCTTAAACATTTATGGCATATCCGATAGATGTTAGTCCCCCCTCTGGGCCTGCACCCATCTCTAGAACAGGGCTACCCTTGACCCTGTCCGCCCTGGATGTAGCAGTCAGAGATGGTCAGAGCTATGGAAACAGCCAAGCATTCACTGAAGAGGAGAAACTGCACAGTACAGAACAGAACACTCATCTGTTTCCATAGTCCCACCATCTTTGACCATTGCATCCAAGCTAACTAGATCAGTTCCCCTTTTAAAGAGGACCCGCCACCACTCCTGTCACGCCTGTTTTAATAGCTTCATGCATTCCCCACGTACTAACAATTCTGAAGCATCTTTTCTTATGGCTCTATGTTGTGCCATTCCTTTATTATGTGCACTAGAAGTTATATATGAATTGCTATTAGCCTTCAGTAAAGGTACAGAGGGGAGGTAACAAGTTGGGGGTGTGTCTCTGCACAGTCTGAAAATGGCAGCACTGATTGGATAGAGTCAGACTGTGCAGGGACACACCCCCAACTGGTCACCTCCCCTCTGTACCTTTACTGAAGGGTAATAGCAATTCATTCACAACTTCTAGTGCAAATAATAAAGGAATGGCACAACATTAGGGCTGCAGTAAACGATTATTTTAGAAATCGAGTATTCTATCAATTATTTTTACGATTAATCGAGTATTCTAATAAGAAAAAAATGAATTAATACACTGTTTTCCTTTATAGAAACTCATCAGACCCCCTGCCATCAGTCCCCAACACCCTTCGTTCCCCCCTGTGCGATCAGCCCAAGTGCATCAGTTCCCCCCTGGTGCCATCAGCTCCACTCCCACAGTGCCTTCAGCTCTCCCCCCCTTGTGCCAGCAGCGCTCCCCCTGACACCCGGAGTGCACAGCGTCACTGGTTGCTATGACGCTGTGCACTCCGGGCGCCCAGCCTTAGTCGCACCAACTTACCTTTCCAGCAGGGGCGCCACCGTCACTCCATCGTTCTGCGCTGCTCTGCGCCTGACATCACACAGCGCGCCAGGTCACGGCGTGCATATATCAGGAGGTCAGTGCAGCGCGGGACCATGGACGTGCTGTGGAGTGTCCGGAGGCCCCCTGCTGGAAAGGTAAGTATTTCGAGCGCAGCGGGAGACCACGGAGCGGGGGTAATAGCAAACGCTTCACTCCCGCTCCGTGGTCACGTGACACAAACGAATCCTCGATGCAAAAAGTTTGCATCAAGGATTTTTTGGTGTCGAATTACTCGATTTAGTCAAGTACTACACAACATAGAGCCATAGGAATAGATGCCCCAGAATTGTTATTACACGGGGAATGCATGAACACAGACATGTCAGGAGCGGCGACAGGTCCTCTTTAAGCCAGTTTGATGGTGTTCACACAATTTCTGAAGCAGGGCCTCATGGACACAACCGTATCCATTTTGCAGTCCACATGCCGCAGTATACAGATCCGTGCCGTGTGCATGCCACAATTATCTCACTCCCTTCATTAGAACTGTCTACTCTTGTCCTATTCTTGCCCGTTTAGCAGACATGTTCTATAACTTGTGGAACAGCCACACGAATGCGGAAAGTACCTGGACGACATCCATGTGCTGTCTGACGCATTTTTTTGCAGACACATAGAAATGAATGGGTCTGTGTGCAATCCACAAAATAATGGTGGCTTGGACGTGGACCAAAACTACGGTCTGGTGCATGAGGCCTTAACGGAGTCTTGTCATGAAAAATATTCTACATTTTTTAAATCAGCACCTGGATCTGAATACTTCCATCATTGCATGCAATTTAAAATTTAGTACAGTCCCTAAGCTATTCAATAAAATGTATCTGTATTGCGCCACCTGCTGTTTGCTCTTTTTCTTATTTCTTGTCCACCTCACGGAGGTGGTCGCACACGCTCAGTTTAAATCTGAGCCGGCAGCCTGAAATAAACCTCTAGATCCATGTCAGGTATATAAACAGGTTCTAGCTTTGTTAGAAAAAGATTATCATCTACTATAGGATGTCCGATTTAAATTTTTTACACCAATCATAGCTTAACCCCTTTAAGCGAAAGTTTCCATAAAATTCCTGATTTGAGGTCCAGATAATTGGAATTAGGTTCTTTTTTCCAACAGAAAACCTAGGACTTCCTTTATGAAACTTCCTGCCAACACCGTACATAGGAAATGTGTTCTACGTGTGGCCGGTTCCCTCTTGCGTGTACACGGGCTGCACGTGTGGTTTGGGTCCCTTAGATTGCCCATGGCAACTAAACAAAAACACTAGCCACAGGGTTAATGTAGGACATCACTTCCAGAGAATCTGACTCATCGCTTCCTCCAGCGAGTCACAAAACAGAGGAGAATTGTTCCTCTTTCAATTGATCAATTACATTGTAAGTGCTGGGCTGGAGACAGTCTTACTAACCACCCACATCAGAGGCCACCAGATATTAATCAGAATATACAATAGAGGGGTGCTTCATTCCAAAAAACAGCCACCAGAACGCTCCTGTTCCCCTGTTCTAATAGAAAGACAGGTTGAGCATGCGCCCTGCTGCTCCCCTCATTCATCCTGTAGATAGGGGATAACTTAAAAATGTGTGGGGTCATTTATCAAACTGGTGTAAAGTAGAACTGGCTTAGTTGCCCATAGCAACCAATCAGATTCCACCTTTCATTTTACAAAGGAGCAGTCAAATATGAAAGGTGGAATCTGATTGGTTGCTATGGGCAACTAAGCCAGTTCTACTTTACACCAGTTTGATAATTTTTTAATTGTCTGATCTGCGGGGGTTTAACCACTGGGGTCCCCACCAATCACTAGAACGGGGGCCGGAGCTCACCCATTTGAATGGAGCAGCAGTCATGCATGTGCACTGACACTACATTTAACTGAATGGGGCTGCCCCATAGAAGCGCTTGTACTCGCCATAGACTCGTCCCATAGAACTCAACGGAGCAGTAAACACACCGGCATGCCTGCCGCTCCATTCGACGTGGGAACACGGGATAGAGTAGGGGGGTGAGCTGTTGTAATGGGACAACCCCTTTAAACAAGCTGCCATTCTGTCTTGATCCTCCTCAGCAGCTTCATATTAAGGCTCATGCAAATGACTATGTTTTTTTGTGGTCCCCAAAAAAACGGATCTGCAAGAAATACAGATGACACCCGTGTGCATTCCGTATTTTGTGGAACAGCTGGCCCCTAAAAGAACAGTACTATCCTTCTCCGTAATGCAGACAATAATAGAACATGTTCGGGGTCCGCAAAAAAAAACTGAAGTTACTCCGTGTGCATTCCGTTTCCGTATGTCCGTTCCACAAAGGAGTAGAACATGTCCTATTATCGTGCGGCTCCCCGGGCGCTCCAGAGTGACGTCAGGGCGCCCCACACGCATGGATGACGTGATCGCATGGATCATGTGATCCATGCGCATGGGGCGCTCTGACGTCATTCTGGAGCGCCCCGGGAGCCGCACGGACGGTAAGTATACTGCTCCCCCGCTCCCCACTACTACTATGGCAGCCAGCACTTTAATAGCGTCCTGGGTGCCATAGTAACACTGAATGCATTTTGAAGACGGATCCGTCTTCAAATGCTTTCAGTTCACTTGCGTTTTTCCGGATCCGGCGTGTAATTCCGGCAAATGGAGTACACGCCGGATCCGGACAACGCAAGTGTGAAAGAGCCCTAATGCCGTCAGACCACGTGAAGGGGTACGTTCACATGGCAAAACCTGCAGCAGAAAAATCGGCGGCTGATCAGTAGTTAAAAACAGGTCGATTTTGGCTGTGGATTTGTCATTTGTTGGTGTTTTCAGAAGAGTTTTTGAGTGATGTGTTTCTGCTTCCCCATTGACTTCTATGGAAAACCACTTTCATATCCGCTTCAAAGAAGGAACATGTCACTTCTTAATAGAAAGGAAAACCCTCTACCATGTGCATGGGGGATTTTGCACATGTGAACACAGCCTAAGGCCTCTTGCACACAACCGTAAGTATTTTGCGATCCGCAAAAGATATGGATGACGTCCGTGTGCATTTCGTATTTTGCGAAACGGAACAGCTGGTCCCTAATAGAATAGTACTATCCTTGTCCGTTATGCGGACAATAATAGGACAAGTTCTATCTATTAGCTGAACGGATATACAGAAACGGAATGCACACGGAGTACCTTCCATTTTTCTGCCAAACCATTGAAATGAACGGTTCCGCATACGGACCGCAAACGGAAACCGCAAAAACGGAACGGAAATAAAATACATTCGTGTGCAAGAGGCCTAAGGCTTATATTAGACCTACAGGTCACACCGGCGATTGTAGGGAAAAAGTGTTCCTTCCCGGCAATGTCCTGCTAGTCAGTGGAGGAGACCGCTGCTATTACACCCACAGTATAGGGAGAAGCGATCCCTTATGCCATCACTCGTCCCCATACAGAATCATTGTTTGCCGGGAGCAGATCGTGATTACACAGCATGATCTGCCACTGACAAACAATGATTTTTAAACCTGATGAAAGATTCCAATTACCTGATGAATAAGCGTTTGCTCGTTCATCTGGTAATCGGCGGCAGTATTACACTGCCAGATCATCACTAACGAGCGTTACTACGGACGCTTGTTAGCGATATTCTGAACGATTACCTTAACGTCTAATATAAGCTTAAAGGGGTTATCCAATTTCTCAAACAGCTCCCCCATGTGCCGGATCCCTTACAGGTAATATACTTACTCCGCTCCCCGTGCTGCTCCTGGTCCCCACACCACCGCTGCTACTTCTCCCTTCACATGGATGAAAACATCCGGTGTCGGGAGCAGCCAATGGCAGGCGGGGACGAGCCTCCCTAGCACCGCGGGTGACACTAGGAAGGCTCATCCACATCCCCGACTGCCATAGGCTGCTCCCCCCGATACCGGAGCAGCAGCGGTGGTGTGGGGACCAGGAGCGGCGCAGGGCAAGTATATTACCTGCAATGGACCCGGAACATGGGGGGCTGTTTGAGAAATTGGATAACCCCTTTAAATCTTCTGTCCCCCCCACCTCTCCCCTCTTTAAAGTCCCATTCACATGACCGTATTTTTGCTCCGCATCCGAACCACATTTTTGGCAGATAGGTTGCGGACCTATTCATTTCAATGGGTCTGCAAAAAATACGGATACCACACCGCGTGCTGTCCGCATCTGTATGTCCGTTCCACAGACCCCAAAAAAGATAGAACATGTCCTATTCTTGTCCGTTTTGCAGACAAGAATAGGCATTGTTACAACGGGTCTGCAAAAAAAAAATGGGTGCAAAATGGACGTCACACAGACATCATCCGTATTTTTTGCGAATCACGTTTGCAGACTGCAAAATACATGTGGTCGTGTGAATGCTCCCTAAGGGTCCACCAAATACACAACATGGATCTGAAAGGGTGCATAACGGCTATATTAGTCCCTCATCTGTTTCTCCCAGAGAGGCTGTGCAGATGTCGGACCCTAAAGATAAGGGGCCCATTTCTGTCAAATGGAGGCGGCAGCCAGATGTGCCTATTGAATGCTATTTTCTATTGAACGCTTTGGCACTTCCGTTCCTATCTCCTGGCCATGAGACTGGTCGACCTAGCGCCTAAAGAAGGCATGGCAAACCCTAAAGGGGAACGCCGGGGCTCATAACCTCCCCCTCAACAATTCAGAGATAACCCAGTCATAATGACCACAATGTCAGGAGCATGGGATACATAATGGAAGAAGATGAAGATCCGGCACGCTATATACAACGTCCTACCTGTCGTAACCTCTTACCTGGTGGACTCTACACTGAAGCTGCCACCGTCCAGCAAGCGGATCTTACAGAACAGTATCCCATTTACAAAAGGAACCGACGAAAGCTCATCCAACTCAAAGTCCACCCGGAACTTAAATTTCTTCTTCTTCATCATCATGAAAGCCATAAATCGGAGTCAGGAGGCCACAGGGTGATGATAGGCGCGTTGGACTCAATATGGGACAGTTCATACAAATCTTCTGAAGCGCTCTACCTGTAACCAGACGGATGGAATTCTAATGCGTCCTATAATGAGCATATACTCCAGCTCGCTGAATCCGTAAAAAAATAAAAAAAGTTTCAAGCCAAAAGTAGAGAAATTCCAGTTATTTCCCAGGAAAAATACTGGCATTACCAGTTCAGGATTGCCATCCTGGCCCCGTCCCGCAGCGTGAGGCAATGACTGCTCGCAACGGCCACTTTCCTTTATCCGCCCTTCTCTCGCCGGAGGATCCAGAAGCTGATGTCATTCTCATCTTCTCCAGATTTCCCCAGATACATTTAAAGGCATAATCCCCCCAGTGTCTCATCGATCTGTATCCAGCCCTGTGCCAGGGGGAAAGGGGAGATCATTACCTGGAATCTGGAAGTAACCACCATGGGGGCGTGCACCTGGTTCCCAAAAATGTCACTTTAATGATCTACCCCCCTGGCCGAGTGTACAGGTGACTATGCAGAAGGAAGCCCCAAGCAGCCCTATATATATATATATATATATATATATATATATATATATATATAAAATACAAATATACACAGTATATATACATACACACTGACACATATACAGTATATATGGACCTGATCTGCCTGTGTGTACGGGAATCTACATGCACGATCGGTATTTTTAACCCGTGCCTCTCTACAAGCTCCAGCTGTGATGTTTATGAGCTGAATTTCCCTATAGATATTCATGTGGAGCTGCCTGACCTTTGCAATGTCTAAAATCCGATATCTGCACGTGTAATCTAACGCCTCGCCCTCTCCCGGATTTTATATTATTTACCGTACCTTATGCACAAGTCGTTTCCCCCCGTTCCTCCGTGTCCCGCCCGGATCGCCCTCTTCTCTTTCTTGTCTTTTGTCGGCTTCCGTACCTGTCTGTGTGTCATGTAGAGACGGTAAAGTCTCGCTAGTGACCTCTGATGGATAGATGTGGCGTTGCAATCTCCTACTCGGCGCAATAATGTTATACAGCGACTCCTAGCGATGTGTTTGGGTAATGCAGGTAAATAGAGCTCACGCAGAGCTGGTTCTCGCCAGTGTGCGCATGGCGACACCTAGTGGACAGAAGTGGTGCTCGTAAAGGAAGTTCTAAATTGCCACGCTTTAGGCTCCGAGTCCCGACGTTTACTGACTTTTGGCTACAGTACTCCGCCTCACTTATAGATACTAGTATATTTGTAAATGGTAATACTAGTATTATACTACATGGGGATACGACAGAGCTTGTCAGGGCATCACTTCATGCTGTTGTATGTTGCACATTGATATAAATGGCCACATGTAGCAATAATAAAAATATCCTTGTTTACCCACGGACGGTTCGGAGCTTTATCTCTGAGGCCAGCTGTATATATAAGGGCATGTCTACAGGCTGGGGGGGCTTTACATGGTATAGATGTCATTGATTGTGTGGAGGGGGGTCACCTGTCTTCCTATGTGGACAATGGACATCCTTCATAGAACTATTAGGACACGTTCACACAGAGGTTTTTGGAGAAGCTTTCGGGGCAGATTTGCCTTCAGGTTTTTCACCTGAAGCTAGAAGGAATGACCCACATAAATGAAGGACATATAATATACTTCTCCTTTCTGCTGGATCCACTTCTGGCTTTGGCAGAAACCTTCTCCAAGACCCTCTGTGTGAACCTACAGGTCAGGACACCGACCCAAGCAGAGCCCTCACATTTCTGTGATCTCCATTAGGTTCTGGCCAAGGAGGGGTTAATGAGGACACTGAGTCAGTACACAACCTCATGGCAATGGGTGGAGAGGATGTGTAAAGCAGGGAGGAGACAGCAGAAGTGGTGCCCCTCCCCCATCGCAGGGAATTCCCTCCCTGGGCGGTGTCCTGTCACCCTTCTATTACTCGCTTGCCTACATTTTTTGGCTTCTAGCCTCCAGCTCCTTCCCCATCTGTCTTTACGTCCAGCCGGTCAGCTGCCGCCATGTATGAACACATCCGTAAAGTGGTGCTGAGCAGAGCGGTCTGCGAGGAGTCCGACACCAGGGCCAAGTATGCGGAGCTCTTCACCAAACTGGACATCAACCAGGATGGGAAGGTGGACATCTTGGAGCTTCAGCAGGGCCTCAAGGCTATGGGCATGGCTGTGGCAGCAGGCGCTGAAGAGGTAAGGTCTGATGATAGAGTGCAAGCTCTGAGGACCAGGATGTGCCTGATCTACTTGGAGCATTGTCCCCTGTACGTTTGTATATCAGTATAGGATACAGAAATGATACATGTAGACAGCCCATATCCCTGCACTGCTCCTCCTCAGAGTAGGCCTTGGCATGGACACCAGAATGGTGGCACAGAGCTGGACTGGTGGTGCACGCATCCAAAGTCCACGTGTAGCCCTCGCCGACAGCTGCCCATACACACAACATAAAGGTCCGCTGCAATGGCCAATTTTGCCCGACAATCGCCTATGAATTCTCTGCAGAAGATCAGTTTTCTGCCTAAATGTGATCTTGGAATCATTGTCCTACTGTATTTTTTTTTTTTCAGCTCATACTGAATGTGGCCGATGGTTTGCCACAACGTATAAGCCTACTCTGGTGTAGAACCTCCTGACGGGGTCGTTTAGTCTGAATTGTTGATGGTCGTTCATAGGAACGTTTCAGTGGTTGTCTAATCTGCTGTACTCCAGCCTCTGGCGAATGCGAGGTCCTCCAACCCCCTTTCTGAAAGGAATGTCCACTGCTCCATTCACTTCTATGGAGCTGACGCTGCGCTGTCTACATCACTCCCCAGAGAAGTGAAGACCGTGGTGGACTTGCATGTGCCCCACTCCATTCAGGGAGTGGATCCTAGCCTGGCATTAGAACCCACAGTGCATGTGCCAGTCTGAATCTCCCGCTAGCACTGTGACGAGAGATTCAACTAACCCCAGGCTGCGATCATGTGCCCAATGTTTGGCACATAATCCTGGAAGTGGCCGCCGCACAGGATCACATCGCAGCCTGGATAACCCCTTTAAGACTAGGGCCCCTCGGGGACATGTAGTCACTAGAGATGAGCGAACTTCTGTTTTAAGTTCGGCTTCTGGTTAGCGGAGGATCCCGATATGGATTCCGAATTCCGTTGTGGTCCGTGGTAGCGGAATCAATAATGGCCGATTATTGATTCAACTACCACGGACCACAACGGAATTCGGAATCCATATCGGGATCCTCCGCTAACCGGAAGCCGAACTTTAGACGCCGAACTTAAAACAGAAATTCGCTCATCTCTAGTAGTCACCCAACGTAAGAATGCAATGTCGCGCTCACACCTAATGCTAATGAAGGTGGTCGCTTTGTGCCGCAGCCATGACCCATCTATCGTCAGAAATACAACCCTGCTGGGGCTGACGGCACAACATTTGCAATCTTAAGGTCGCATGGCCGAAAGTTGCTCTGTACTCCTGACCTTAGGGGCGTAGCTATAGGGGGTGCAGAGGTAGCAGTCGCTCCCGGGCCCAGGAGCCTGAGGGGCCCAAAGACCCTTGTGCTGCATAAGAAGACACACAAAGCACTGAGGGAAGGGGGGCCCAAGCCTAACTCGTGCACCAGGGCCCAGGAGCCTTTAGCTACGCCCCGGCCTCAGGCGCAGAATTGTATTTTTCTTCAGTGTGCGATCCTCCTTTTTTGCAGGTAGCGCACTGATCCATTCATTTCTATGGGGCCATGCACACACCCATATACATGTGGCTGTTCTGCAGGTTCTATTCTTGTCCCTATTTGAGAACAAGAATAGTCCTTTCTGTTGATGGGAGTGAGAAAAATATGGAATGCGCATGGCAGCTAACTGTATTTTGTGGACTTAAGTATATACACTGCCGTGTGCATGAAGTCTTAAATACCTGTCAGACTGGCAGGACCCCCATTGGTGATCAATCTTATCATCTGATCCCTGGCTCCTTTGGTCCCTGGTCTCCTCTGGTTCTCCCTGGTCCCTCCATGCAAACGTTCTGTTCAATACAGCTGCAGCCAATCGCTGGCTGCAGAGGTGACCTGCTCCCTTGTCTCATGACAAATTGTCGCTGCGGCCAGTGATTGGCTGCAACGGTGTCAAATAGGACATTTAAATGGAGGGTCCTGAGAGAAACGGAGGAGGCCAGGGAGTTAAGGAGCTGGGATCCAGCATCAAGGATGATCACCAATACGCACCAAGAAGGAGTTGAATGAAATGAAACTTTTAGTGTGTGAATGTAATAATAATATATGTAAGTGATTATTATATTGGAGCGAAAGAGGTCCGCAAAATGGGTCTGCATCCGTTCCGCAATTTTGCGGAACAGTTTCAGACAAATTCATTTTCAATGGGGCCGGAATGGGCTATCCGTATCCGCAGTTGCAGATCCGCACTTCGGTTCCACAAAAAAATAGAACATGTCCTATTCTTGTCCGCAATTGCAGACAAGAAAAGGCATTTTCTATGAGAGTGTCGGCGATGTGCAGTCCGCAAAATGCGGAACGCACATTGCTGGTGTCCGTGTTTTGCGGATCCGCAAAACACATACGGACGTGTGAATGGACGCTTATTGGGGAAAACTGTACAACTGACAGGAGGCTCTGGGACCTCTAGTCTGGATACAAGATGAGATACGGTTAGGATGGAGACAAACCGGTTCTGCATGGTATCCTGCCGCACACGTGCTTACAGCTGGGTCTGTAGATCCTGGTCACTTGTAGGTTGCTGAAGTTGGCGTCCCATAAATGCTCGATTGGAGATAAATCTGGGGACCGTGGGGCCAAGAAAATGTTGTAATCTGGTGGAGACGTTCCTGGGAAGCTCTTGCTGTGTCTTGGTGAGCATTATCCTGCTGGAAAATGCCAGTTGCAAGTCCTGCACGTATCGCTGAGTGGTTAGTGTCCCTCATATCACTACTAGGGGTGAGCGACTGTCATATGCGATGGCTCCTCAGATCATCACACCAGCAGATGGGGCAGGAATGAAGTCTTCACCAGAAGCCCTCCATACTTGAACCCAACCATCATTTGATCCCAAATAAAACCTGGATTCGCTGCTAAAGATGATACAGTTCCAGTTTGTAGCAGTCCAGGTTTCTTGCTCATTACACCACTGCAAACAAAGGGGACAGTGGCTGGTCGTCAATAGCAGAACACATGACAATCACAGTGACGCCAAATTTCCTTCTGCTAAGCGCCTGAAGGTGGTCCGAGCAGAGACAGTGGTGTCAGCGGTGTCTGGAAGCTGCTCATGCTTGGCGGATCAAACAATCCTCTCTACTGGTGGTCTGTCTGGAGCCTGTTTGCTGTGTGTGTGTCCCCTCATGTAACCACTGCACCCAGAGTCCCAATACCTCCTAGCAGCAAGGTCAGAACATCCTAGATCAGTGTTGGCGAACCTATGGCACGGGTGCCAGAGGTGGCACTCAGAGCCCTCTCTGTGGGCACCCGCACCCTGGAAAAAGTCTATGGTGTACCAATATGCCTTAGACTTCTCCTGTCGGCGCACCATGAACAGCACAGGCAGCGCACTGAATGTAGGCAGGCTATTATAGCTAAATGATAAAGTACATGGAAGATATACTACTGTATATTGGACTGTTGTATTCAGAGTAAATTGCCATGTTGGCACTTTAGGATAAATAAGTGGGTTTTGGGTTGCAGTTTGGGCGCTCGGTCTTAAAAAGGTTCACCATCACTGTCCTAGATGGTGGGAAATTCACTGAAAAGACCATTTCTGTCCATTGATGCCCCCCCTTTAAAGTCTGTCAACTGGGCAAAATGTCTGAGTGTGTTCTAGAGGCATGTCTAGCGGTCCGTGATCTCACCAAGAGGTACAATACCCAAAAGTAGCCCCTGAGAGTCTACATAACTTTGGCACATCCAGCGCAGCTTCTAAATGTAAGATGGCTTCCTTGCTGTCTTACATTTAGACAGGTTTAGGCATAGAAAACAAATGGCCCTTTGCCGCCTTTAAGAGGCTGTTCACACAGTTTGACAGCTATCAAAAAACTCTGTGTGACCAGCCGTTACAGCAGAGCCATTATAGCCTGACTAGCATTGTCATGTATGGAAGCCTTAGACTACTGTGGACCGCTTAGGCTAATATATACGTTCCACGCATTTACACTGTAGAATCTGGGTTCCTTAAAGTAACCATACAAGATATTAAGACTTTCCAGACCTTGATCTTCATTTTTATTCCGCAGCATTTTCTCAGTCTCTCTAGGTTTTCCGCCATGTCCCCGGGAAATATTGCTGCTGGGTTTATCCTCCACAGGATCAATATCTGCAGGGAGTGGTGAGGCTGTCACGGGGGTGACGTGTTTGTGAAGAGTGCAGTCACTTAGGCCAGTACCAGGGGCAAGGTCTGCGGCTAAGAGGAAGTTATGGTGTTAAAACCTAATCCTGCCCGCACTTCTCCCCTGGCTTTTCCCCCCGACTCTTCACATCTATTTACACATCTCTTCTATAATTAAAGGGATATTCCCATCTCATAAAGTGACGTATCCTAGTAGCTTATGATTGGTGGGACCCTCACTTGGGGCACATGGCACTTGGGGACATGCGGTCTGCAAATCACGGATCTGCAAAACACAGCTCTCGGCCAAGTGAGTGCGGCCATTTATTTTTTAACGTCACCAGGCTTCCGCCTAGCAGTGAGCCTGGTGACGTCAGCGGCACTAATGGACGGGCTATAGTAAAACGGCCAGGGCAGCGCTAAAGCCCACCCATCAGTGCCGGTGACTTCACTGGGAACACTGCTGGGTGGAAGCCTCCGCCTGTAGTGTTATAAACATAAACCGCCCTTGTCCTGCCCTGGGAGAGCATCACAGCAATGCTCCAATGCTAATATCAAAGGGGGCCTGGGGGGGGGAAGACTATGTCAGGGTTCAGCTCTGGACAACCCCTTTAAGTTATGCATTTCTTTCATTAACCGCCTCCGGACCGCCTAACGCAGGATCGCGTTCCGGAGGCGGCTCACTCAGGCAGAGTCGCGCATCTCGCGAGATTTCCTGTGAACCCGCGCACACAGGAACTGCAGGTAAGCGAGTGGATCTACAGCCTGTAATAAGTAGCACCAAGCACTACACCCCCACCCCCCTGTCACTTATTAACCCCGATCACCCCCCTGTCATTGATCACCCCCCTGTAAGGCTCAATTCAGACATCCGTATGTGTTTTTCGGATCCGCAAAACACATACGGACGTCTGAATGGAGCCTTACAGGGGGGTGATCAATGACAGGGGGGTGATCACCCCATATAGACTCCCTGATCACCCCCCTGTCATTGATCACCCCCCTGTAAGGCTCCATTCAGACGTCCGTATGTGTTTTATGGATCGGATCTGCAAAACACATACGGACGTCTGAATGGAGCCTTACAGAGGGGTGATCAATGACAGGGGGGTGATCACCCCATATAGACTCCCTGATCACCCCCCTGTAAGGCTCCATTCAGACGTCCGTATGTGTTTTACGGGGGGGGGGGGGGGTGATCACCCCATATAGACTCCCTGATCACCCCCTGTGATTGATCACCCCTCTGTAAGGCTCTACTCAGACTTTTTTTTTTTGCACAAGTAAGCGGAAATTTTTTCTTTTTTTTTTTCTTACAAAGTATCAGTCTTAGACATTTTATATTCCAGACTTCTTCTCACGCTTTAGGGCCCCAAAAATGCCAGGGCAGTATAAATACCCCACATGTGACCCCATTTCAGAAAGAAGACACCCCAAGGTATTCGCTGAGGGGCATATTGAGTCCATGAAAGATTTAACTTTTTGTCCCAAGTTAGCGGAAAGGGAGACTTTGTGAGAAAAAACAAAAAACTAAAAAATTTCCGCTAACTTGTGCCAAAAAATTAAAAATCTTCTATGAACTCGCCATGCCCCTCATTGAATACCTTGGGGTGTCTTCTTTCCAAAATGGGGTCACATGTGGGGTATTTATACTGCCCTGGCATTTTAGGGGCCCTAAGGCGTGAGAAGAAGTCTGGGATCCAAATGTCTAAAAATGCACTCCTAAAAGGTACTCATTGGAATTTGGGCCCCTTTGCGCACCTAGGCTGCAAAAAAGTGTCACATGTGGTATCGCCGTACTCAGGAGAAGTTAGGCAATGTGTTTTGGGGTGTCATTTTACATATACCCATGCTGGGTGAGATAAATATCTCGGTCAAATGCCAAGTTTGTATAAAAAAAATGGGAAAAGTTGTCTTTTAGAGATATTTCTCTCACCCAGCATGGGCATGTGTAAAAAGACACCCCAAAACACATTGCCCAACTTCTCCTGAGTACGGCGATACCACATGCGTGACACTTTTTTGCAGCCTAGGTGGGCAAAGGGGCCCAAATTCCAAAGAGCACCTTTAGGATTTCACAGGGCATTTTTTTACACATTTTGATTTCAAACTACTTCTCACGCATTTGGGCACCTAAAATGCCAGGGCAGTATAACTACCCCACAAGTGACCCCATTTTGGAAAGAAGACACCCCAAGGTTTTTCGTGATAGGCATAGTGAGTTCATGGAAGTTTTTATTTTTTGTCACAAGTTAGTGGAATATGAGACTTTGTAAGGAAAAAATAAATAAAATAAAAAATCATCATTTTCCGCTAACTATGAACTCACTATGCCCATCAACGAATACCTTGGGGTGTCTACTTTCCGAAATGGGGTTATTTGTGGGGTTTTTCTACTGTCTGGGCATTGTAGAACCTCAGGAAACATGACAGGTGCTCAGAAAGTCAGAGCTGCTTCAAAAAGCGGAAATTCAAATTTTTGTACCATAGTTTGTAAACGCTATGGGCCAGATTTATCATGACTCTGACAGCTCACTCACAAGTCAGTTTTAGCCAAGTCAGATTTATGATCGGCCCTTTAAGACTGTAATAAATGTGGTTTGACGGTAGCAGTTTATCCGTCAGTAAGCAGCTTTACGAAAAAGTCGCACGTCTTTACGAAAAAGTCGCACGTCTTTACGAAAAAGTCGCATGTTTTTATGAAAAAGTCGCATGTTCTATTAAAAAGTCTCATAAGATAAGCATGGTCCTCACTGGAGTGAAATTGCGACTTTTTAAATAATCCCAATAGTAAATCTGTCTAGCGATTCATTTACATAAGAAAACACGCCCACTTTCAGAGAACTGGCGAGCATAGCGCAGAGCAAAAAAGTCGCAAATTTGTGCGCAGTTTTAGCGTTTGGGACTTTTTTTGGGACTTTTTCACTCCATTATTCTGACCTGAGCTAATGATAAATCTGGCCCTATAACTTTTACCCAAACCATTTTTTTTTTACCCAAACATTTTTTTTATTATCAAAGACATGTAGAACAATAAATTTAGAGAAAATTTTATATAGAAATGTTTTTTTTTTTATTTTTATTTTATAACTCAAAGTGAAAAATGTCATTTTTTTGCAAAAATTTCGATTAATAACAAAAAAAGTTAAAATGTCAGCAGCAATGAAATACCACCAAATGAAAGCTCTATTAGTGAGAAGAAAAGGAGGTAAAATTCATTTAGGTGGTAAGTTGTATGACCGCGCAATAAACCGTGAAAGTAGTGTAGGTCAGAAGTGTAAAAAGTGGTCTGGTCATTAAGGGTCTTTAAGCTAGCGGGGCTGAGGTGGTTAAGAACATGTTGGATAATGATATACATATGGTTTACTTTTATACATTTTAGGGGGTCATTTATGAACCTGAAATACGCCTATATTAGGTGTATTTCAGGCTCAGATTGCACCGCATTCTGCGACTTCTCCCCGCTCACGCCAGGTCTAAAAAAAAGTGGGCATGGCACGGGCAGGGAATGGGACGGGCTGGCAGGCCCATCTCATTTACCATATTTGCCTGTTTCAGAATGCCAGTCTTAATAAATGTGTCCCTTTAGTCTGAATGAAGTCTGGTCCTTCTCGCACCAGTAGAAGTTCACATACAACAATGTTATATTAACAGATGAAAAAAGCAACACTATTATCAATTAAACCAGCAAATTTTACATGTCTTAAAAACAGTTTTCTGAGACCTTAATACTGATGACTCTGGATAGGTCATCAGTATCTGATCGGTGGGGGTCCGACACCTGGACCCCCGCTGATCAGCTGTGTGAGAGCCCCGGCCTTCTCACAGATCACCAAGCGCAGCACCGTACATTGTATAGCGGCTGTGCTTGGTATCGCAGAACGGACCAGTTCATGTGACTGATGGACTAGGAAAAGCAGAGAAAAAGCCACGTCGCTCACAGGAGTGCTGCAGCCTTCTCAAGCAGCTGATCAGTGGGGTCCCGGGCATCGGACCCCCACCAATCAGATACTGATGACCTATCCAGAGCATAGGTCATCATTTAGAAAGCCTTTACACTGCCAGATGTTTTGTGTAAAGGTGGCGCTAATTACCCAATGTATGAGCGAAACGCTAGTTCATCGATTAGTAGGATTCTTCATTCTGTCACCTAAATCGTCGTTTGCCGGCGGCAGATCGTGCTGTGTAAACATGGCGTTAGCGATCACTGTTCCCCCATGGTGCGGAGGAGATTGCTGCATGTAAATGCATCGGTCTCCTTCACTGATGAGCAGAGGACTGTGCTTCCGTCACGACAATCGTTTCCTACATCGGGCCATGTAAAGGTGTCTTTAATCTCCTCCTTTTCACTCCCTATCTCTTCCTCTCCTCCGTCTCCCTTGCAAGTATAATGTCACATATTTCATCCGTCCCAGTGCACCTTTAGATTCCCAGCCAAGTACTTTGATTTCGGTTGAGATTTGGCCATAAAATAATTAATCTCCGCTTGCTTTCAGAGCTGTTGTTTTTGCCATGATTTCATAAAAATGTGTCAAAAATACAGACCTGTTGAATTATGTCGCAGGTCGCCCCATTGACCAACTGGAAGTCGCACACAACTTGTCTGCAAATTGCCTGTGTTTTCGCAGCCTAATCACAGATCTAAAATGGTTGCTTGACGGTAAGTTGCAGACAAGTCGCACTTATATTTGTGGTCATGCGACACATGTTGCCGTGTAAACTATAACCCTTTAATATTATTACCTTCCAGAAATACATCCAGGCCTCTTCTGATGAGCAGGCAGGTGTTGGGAATGAATGGTTCAATCCCAATAATTGCCTGCTGAGTCAATCCATGCAAAGGGTCTTTAGAAAGACATCATGGCAGACAAATCCTGCTATCTAGCTTTATAAAACTGAGAATTTTAAACCGGTAACTGTATATTTCATCTCCCTGTGTTCAGGTATCAATCCAGACCCAGCGTTCTCTGGTTATGTAATGGTGCAGTTGCTTTATTCTGTGTCCGTTGCGCCGTTTTTCGTGATTTTCTACGGACCCATTGATTTTCAGTGGTTCCTTTTGAAAACTCGGCTAATGCACCGTTTGCCATCCGCGTCCGTGATCCGTGGTTCCAGTCCGTCAAAAAAATATAACCTGTCCTATTATTTCTGCGGAAAATGGTTCGCTGATCCATTCAAGTCAATGGGACCACTAAAAAAACACGGAGGCACACAAGATTGTCGTCCGCGTCCGTTTTATTCCTATCATTTGCAAGGCAAACCTGTCTTAGACTTTTTTTTACATTCCTTTTATGTCTGGTGGTCCTCCAAAAATAAAGGAAGACACACTGAAACGGATCACGGAGCAATGGAACCCCATTTTGCGGAACGGAACACAACAACGGTCGTGTGCATGAGGCCTAAGGCTGAGTTCACATCAGCGTTCAGCCTTTTCCGTTCTCCTGCTCCGTTATAGGAGCAGGAGAACGGAAAGGACGGATTCGGCACATAACTGAGCTGAACGGAGCCTACGGACCCTATAGACTATAACGGGGGTCCGTTAGGTTTCCGCTCAGGTGATTTTGGAGCGGAGACAAAAGTCCTGTCTATGGGGTCCGTAGGCTCCGTTCGGCTCAGTTATGTGCCGAATCCGTCCTTTCCGTTCTCCTATAACTGAGCAGGAGAACAGAAAGGCTGAACGCTGATGTGAACTCAGCCTAACTGAAACCAGACCACATTCTTGGCATTGTCTATTCAAGATTTCTACCCTGGATTAGCCTTCAAGATATAGTAAGGGGCTGGGCCCTCTATTCCGAAACTTTTTTAAGGTCCAGGGATTGGGCCAATTATCAGGAATGAAGGTTCATGCATACTGTGGTTTCTGACTACGCGCCCGTGTAAATGTGCCGACAGATGAGCAAACACTTATTTGTTGGCTGATCGGATCATTTACGCTAGCATGGAAATGGTCGCTGGTCAGCAGCATATATGTAACGGGGGATGTGGGGCCAACATAATGTCAAAATATGGGGGACAAATAATAATGGTAGTGATCATTTATCCCTCATGCACTTTCCACAAATCTGCCTTTAAAGTGAACACCGATTGACTTGTTTTATCAAAGAACGTGGCCGGTTATGGATCTCCTCCCCATCCAGCAGCCCACAACCCCCTTCACTCTGAGAGGGGAAATAAAGGTCCTTTTACACAGGAATAGTATCGGGCAGGTTTGTAGAAATGCTCATTCCCGATAATCTGCCTGTGTAAAGGCACCGCCGATAACCTGATGTACAAACGAGCACTCGTTCATAAGGCAAAATAATTGTTTATGTTGACACCAAAGTGGTCGTTTCCGGGCAGGAGATTGTGCAGTGTAAACAGCGATCTGTATGGAGACCAGTGAATGAAGTAGTGATCGCTCCTCCCCGTACAGTGGAGGCGATTTCTGCAGCTCTCACCTCCTGTTGAGCAGGTTATTATCTGGAAGGAACATTTCCTTCTAGATCACGGCCTGCTTAGTTGGCACGTGTAATTGTGCCATCAGTTGTGTCACATACTTCTGGCAGTGGCTTATCTCCCAACATGCCACATCCTCCCTTCCTCCAGTTTGCCAGCATTAACAATACCATTATAGTGACCTAATGGAGTGCCTCCCAATAGGGTGCCACCACAGTGCCCTGCGTAAACAACACTGCCAGAAAAGTGCCCCACATAGCAATTACTGCCAGTAGAGTGCCATCACCAAAAATATTGCCGTACTCTGTGTGCTTGTGTACAGGGCCAGTGCATTATAGAAGAAAATATATTCTATACAAAAATGCATTTCGAAACTTTCAATTCATTAGGAAAATTAATTTTTAGATTTAGGCTACATGCATACGACCGTTTCGGTTTTTGCGGTCCACAAACCGCGGATCCGCAAAAAACGGAAGCCGCCTGTGTGCCTTCCGCAATTTGCGGAACGGATGGCTCATTGTAGAAATGCCTATTCTTGTTCACAAAACGGACAAGAATAGGACATGCAATATTTGTTTTTTTTGTGGGGCCATGGAACAGGGCAAAGGATGCGGACAGCACACAGTTTTTGCGGCTCGGGTGCGGACCCATTCACTTCAATGGGGCTGCAAAAGATGCAGACCCGAAAAACTGTCGTGTGCATGAGGCCTTGGGCTACTTTCACACTGGCGTTTTGGCTTTCCGTTTGTGAGATCCATTCAGGGCTCTCACAAGCGTTCCAAAACCAGAATCAGTTTTGTCCTAATGCATTCTGAATGGAAAAGGATCCGCTCAGAATGCATCAGTTTGCCTCCGATCAGTCTCCATTCTGCTCTGGAGGCGACACTAAAACCCTGCCTGCAGCGTTCGTCCGCCTGACTAAGCGGAGCCAAACGGATCCTTCCTGGCACACAATGTAAGTCAATGGGGACGGATCCGTTTTCTCTGGCACAATAGAAAACAGATCCGTCCCCCATTGACTTTCAATGGTGTTCAAGACGGATCCGTCATGGCTATAGAAGACATAATACAACCAGATCCGTTCATGACGGATGCATGCGGTTGTATTATTGTAACGGAAGTGTGAAAGTAACACTAGTGTGAAAGTAGCCTTAGAGAACATATTGGACATAGATTTTAGCAGACAGGAGTTTAGGAAATTGTGCCCCAATAGAAATCCCGGTAATGTCTCTGCTCAGGAGATAAGCTGGTTATACTGTACCTGCAAGCACCGACCTGCCTCCCACACCTTCTAGATAAACACATTCCCTGAGTACACGGTGAGCTAATCTACTCTCATCCTACCGACTTGATAGAACTTCATGAAGCTTTATTTTACACCATGACCGTTGACCTAGACTTCATAGGTCATCAATATAAGATCGGTGGGATCCGACACCCGCACCCCGTCGATCAGCTGTTTGACGAGGAGGTGGCACTCCATGCACTTTGTGCAGTGTAATGACGAGTACTCACTTTATTCAGGTGAATGGAGCAAGTACTTGTAATTACACTACGCCGCATACGGTAATGAAAGGAAGCAGTGCTCATGGGAAGCTCCCTTCTTCGTCAAACAGCTCATCAGTGGGGGTGCTGGGCGTGAGATCCCCGCCGATTGGATATTGATGACCTTTCCTAAGGATAGGTCATCAATATAAGTGAAAGGACAACCCCTTTAAGCACACAACTAGAATTGCTTTGAAGGGACACTGGGAACCTGTTTCTTAAGACTGATTTAGATGGACATATGAGCAGCAGATTGTCTGGAAGGAAATGTTCCGTCCCGACAGTCGGCTGCTTGTTCAGTGGAGGATCTCCTTCACAGTATGGGGACGAGGGATCGCTATTGCAATCGCTCAACCTCATACAGCAGCATTGTTTCTGGGCAGCAGAGTGCTGTTTAGACAGCACAATCTGCTGCCTGGGAGCGATTAATTGAGGTGTCCGCACCTCCGATCATTTCACCCGATGAACGAGCGTTTTGCTGGTAAGAAAAGCGCCATAACAACCCTGAGCAACGTTTAACACTAAGGTTCAAGTACATCTTTACCCAAGCTCTAAAACTTACATGTGCTCATGAGTGTTTAGAACAGTTCAATGGGGTACCGTATATTTTACTTGTGTTTTTAAAGGGGGTTTCCTGGCTCCTGATATTGATCCCCCTACCTAGGTCATCTGCACCCTCACAATCAGCGGTTCCTTGCAACCTCCAGTGCCGGAACTAGCACTTTAAATGGAGCCAGGGGCAGAGCTTTATTCAAAGTTTATTGGCCATACCAGGTTCCATTCTGCAAAAAATAAAAACCAAAAGGGCCACTGCTGCTGAGGACATAAAAAACATTAAAATTACTGATTTAAAGAAGATCTGTCATCACAAAAGACAACAAAATCTGAAAGCAGCATGTTATAGAGCAGGAGAAGCTGAGCAGATTGATATATAGGTTTCTGGGAAAAGATTCGGTAGAACCTGCTTTTACAACTTCTTGTGAACAGCTATCGGTACAGGGAGGAGGCATTAGCACTGTCTATATAAGTGTTTATAGGGTCACTGATGACGTCTCCTCCCTGTTCCGATAGGTATTCACAGGAACTGGAAAAAGCAGAGATATAGATGTATAAATGTTAGGTTTTACTGAATCTTTTCCCACAAAACTATATCTCAAACTGCTCAGCTTCTCCTCCGGTATTACATGGTGCTTTCAGACTGCATTGCGTTTTTAGTGACCGGCCCTATTTAATTGAAGGATAATAAAAATAATGGTAGAATAATAATAATGGTAGACAAATGGCTACGCGTTTCAGTGTACATACTAGCACAGATGAGAGCCTGCTAGAGACACAACTAAAGTGCTTTCCAGTGCCAGCAATGTGGATGAGATTTTAAGAAATCTTATCTTATCCACAGGCTGTGAAACAAATCCACAGCGTAAATTGACCCGCGGTGCAGATTTTAAATCCACAGCTCGTTAATGTAGGCTGGAGACTTCACCCTTTGCAAACACGAAAACAAAACGTTAAGGTTGAAATCCATGTCAAATCTGCATATGCCTAGAGCTGGTTTTGCTGTAGACTTTGCAGCCACAACTTTCTTCCCACCTAAGGATACGGCCAAAAGGTCAGGTTTCCTGATGCAGTTCTAGAAGCCAAAATCAAAAGTGGATCATAAGTTGAGAAAGTATAAGGACAGATACGACTTCTCCCCTATTTTTTTTAATTCGCTCCTAATTTTGGCTTCCAAAAGTGCATCAATGAAACCTGACAATGACAGTACCTTTAGGGTCCATTTACCCTTCTGCAATTTCATTCCGCATTTTGCGGAACGGAATTGCGGACCCATTCATTTCTATGGGGCAGCACGATGTGCTGCCCGGATCCGGAATTGCGGATCCGCACTTCCGGGTCCGCAAGTCCGATCCCGAAAAATATAGAACATGTCCTATTCTTGTCCGCAATTGCGGACAAGATTAGGCATTTTCTATTAAGTGCCGGCGATGTGCGGTCCGCAAAATGCGGAACTAGGGGTGGGCGATATGGCCTAAAATCTATATTGCGATATAATTTTAAGCATATGCGATATATATTGCGATATATTGTTTTCTATATTTGGGGGGGCGTGTTTAAACTTTATTTTACTTTTTATTTAATAACTATTAGTCTCCTTAAGGGCTAGAACGTAGAACCCTTGTCATATTCACCCTAATAGAGCTCTATTAGGGTGAATAGGACTTTACACTCTCCCTGCTGCCCTGTGCTTTGTGCACACAACAGCAGGGAGCTGATCCCCCTCCCCTAAACGGTGGCATCCACAGATCCCCCCCCCCCTCCGCTAAACGGTGCCATCCACAGATCCCCCCCCCCCTAAACGGTGCCATCCACAGATTCCCCCCCCCTAAACGGTGCCATCCACAGATTCCCCCCCCCCCCCAATCGGTGCCATCCACAGATCTCCCCCCCCCCCCCCCCAAACGGTGCCATCCACAGACCCCCCCCCCCCCCCCGACGCTCACAGGAATACATTTAAAAACTAATCAGTAACTTTAACTTTATTCATTGGTGATCTCTTTACTGTATAGCTTACTAGGTCTTAGCTCGGATAACAGCAGGCAGTGCGGGGGGCGGGGCTCACTCACTGACGTCACGCGCCTGCGCCGCCTAGTGGGAGGAGCAGGCGCGTGACGTCAGTGAGTGAGGGCCGCCCGCACTGCCTGCTGTTATCGGAGCTAAGACCTAGTAAGGTATACAGTAAAGAGATCATCAATGAATAAAGTTAAAGTTACTGATTCGTTTTTAAATGTTCTACTGTCAGCGGCGTGGCCCTGTATATTCTAACTAACCCCCAGGCAAGCGTCCCTGTCACCATGGGAACGCCTGGGGGTTAGAATATACCATCGGATTTGAGTTTTCACGCGCTCACTGAGATCGTGAAAACTCAATGATTTACTGTCAGTCCCTCCCCTCCTCCTCTTGTCATTGGTGGTCAGCGGCAGCCGCGCACAGTGGGGAGGGAGGGACTCTCTCCTTCTCCACTGTGCCGGCTCAGGATCATATCGCGGTCCGGTGATATGCTCAAAATCCATATCGTGGCACAAATTTATATCGCATATCGCCTATATCGTCTATATCGCCCACCCCTATGCGGAACGTACATCGCCGATGTCTGTGTTTTGTGGATCCGCAAAACACACAGACGTGTGAATGGACCCTTACACTGCAGGAATAGATCTGAGAACACTCCTGACAATTGGGCTGGTTGGTGTGGGTAGGAAACGCACCATTTATCATGTACAATAGAAAGAAAAGATAACCAAGCAACCCTACTTTATAATCTAAATGTAACAATAGTGCAAAATATCTTCGTGTACATAAAAGAAACAGCGGCACTCACCAATATTCTTTCTGCAGCTTTTATTGATCCATTAAAGGGAACCTGTCCCCGGGATTTTGTGTATAGAGTTGAGGACATGGGTTGCTAGATGGCCGCTAGCACATCTGCAATACCCAGTCCCCATAGCTCTGTGTGCTTTTATTGTGGGGGGGAAAAAAGCGATCTGATACATATGCAAATTAACCTGAGAGGAGTCCTGTATGTGAGATTAGTCAGGGACAGGACTCATCTCAGGTTAATTTGCATATGTATCAAATCAGTTTTTTTACACCATAAAAGCACACAGAGCTATGGGGACTGGATATTGCGGATGTGCTAGCGGCCATCTAGCAACCCATGTCCTCAGCTCTATACGCAAAATCCAGGTGACAGGTTCCCTTTAAAACACGGTGGATGACGACAGCCGTTTCACGCTTCCTCAGGCCTCAACGTGATGACGCTGGTGTTAGGGAAATATCCCTTCACCTACAGGGAGTGCAGAATTATTAGGCAAGTTGTATTTTTGAGGATTAATTTTATTATTGAACAACAACCATGTTCTCAATGAACCCAAAAAACTCATTAATATCAAAGCTGAATATTTTTGGAAGTATTTTAGTTTGTTTTTAGTTTTAGCTATTTTAGGGGGATATCTGTGTGTGCAGGTGACTATTACTGTGCATAATTATTAGGCAACTTAACAAAAAATAAATATATACCCATTTCAATTATTTATTTTTACCAGTGAAACCAATATAACATCTCAACATTCACAAATATACATTTCTGATATTCAAAAACAAAAACAAATCAGTGACCAATATAGCCACCTTTCTTTGCAAGGACACTCAAAAGCCTGCCATCCATGGATTCTGTCAGTGTTTTGATCTGTTCACCATCAACATTGCGTGCAGCAGCAACCACAGCCTCCCAGACACTGTTCAGAGAGGTGTACTGTTTTCCCTCCTTGTAAATCTCACATTTGATGATGGACCACAGGTTCTCAATGGGGTTCAGATCAGGTGAACAAGGAGGCCATGTCATTAGATTTTCTTCTTTTATACCCTTTCTTGCCAGCCACGCTGTGGAGTACTTGGACGCGTGTGATGGAGCATTGTCCTGCATGAAAATCATGTTTTTCTTTAAGGATGCAGACTTCTTCCTGTACCACTGCTTGAAGAAGGTGTCTTCCAGAAACTGGCAGTAGGACTGGGAGTTGAGCTTGACTCCATCCTCAACCCGAAAAGGCCCCACAAGCTCATCTTTGATGATACCAGCCCAAACCAGTACTCCACCTCCACCTTGCTGGCGTCTGAGTCGGACTGGAGCTCTCTGCCCTTTACCAATCCAGCCACGGGCCCATCCATCTGGCCCATCAAGACTCACTCTCATTTCATCAGTCCATAAAACCTTAGAAAAATCAGTCTTGAGATATTTCTTGGCCCAGTCTTGACGTTTCAGCTTGTGTGTCTTGTTCAGTGGTGGTCGTCTTTCAGCCTTTCTTACCTTGGCCATGTCTCTGAGTATTGCACACCTTGTGCTTTTAGGCACTCCAGTGATGTTGCAGCTCTAAAATATGGCCAAACTGGTGGCAAGTGGCATCTTGGCAGCTGCACGCTTGACTTTTCTCAGTTCATGGGCAGTTATTTTGCGCCTTGGTTTTTCCACACGCTTCTTGCGACCCTATTGACTATTTTGAATGAAACGCTTGATTGTTCGATGATCACGCTTCAGAAGCTTTGCAATTTTAACAGTGCTGCATCCCTCTGCAAGATATCTCACACGATTTTTCTGAGCCTGTCAAGTCCTTCTTTTGACCCATTTTGCCAAAGGAAAGGAAGTTGCCTAATAATTATGCACACCTGATATAGGGTGTTGATGTCATTAGACCACACCCCTTCTCATTACAGAGATGCACATCACCTAATATGCTTAATTGGTAGTAGGCTTTCGAGCCTATACAGCTTGGAGTAAGACAACATGCATAAAGAGGATGATGTGGTCAAATTTGCCTAATAATTCTGCACGCAGTGTATAATTGTTGGAATCCAAATTAAAAGGGATACAAGCGCTCGGGAAACTGACACAAACATTGGATGCATGTGAATCAGATTTCTCTTTTAATTCAAAGACAAGCTCCCAATAATATAGGCTTGAAACAGAAAAATACCATCACATGACAAACTTTTGCGGTTACAAGATATAAATCATAAGACCATACGTATGTTTCCATTCCTGTCTCGTCTCGTCTCCCCCCCCCCCCCCCCCAACTTCCTGAGACACAGACAAACTGGGGGGGGGGGGGATGTGGGTGCACACATGAGCTGACCTTTTCTTGCCTTGTTTTAGATTAACCCTGCAAGCTCTATTCAAGACAATGACCTAAATTTCCCATATACAAAAGATGGAGGACATGTTTTTACAAAATGGATTCTCATCCCTCACAATTCCCCCATTTTGAGATATCTGTAGATGGCACAGGACAGAAGATTTTCTCAATAGTCTCTATAATCTCTTCTCTTGGTACATACTTTGTTCACATAAACAGTATCCTAAGCAATACATCTGCTATAAGGATAACTATGGCAACTTGGGCAATCGTTTGAAGAATTCCCATGAACCACCGTCCCAAAGTTTTGAACCAGTTGACAGGGTTGAGGAAGGAAAAGGTGCCTCCCTACCATGAGTCTTTGTCTGCACTATTTTCCTGTAACCATTTGTCTCTCATGGCTTTTACCTTTTCTATTTCAGCATTTACCTGTAGGTTACCTTGGGGATCTATATAATGGCAACAATCAGGTCCTACAATCTCACACATACCTCCTTCCTTTGCTGTCAGGTAGTCTAAAACCAAGGTGTGTTTATTGATGACAATGATTATCTTGTTCTGGACAATGTTAGAGGTGTTAGAGTCTTAACACCTCCCATATATGATTATTCAAATAATCAGTTACCACCACTAGCTTGTCCCACATCTGCATTACCGTGGGATACAAAAACAAGGTACTGAAAATCTTATTGGAGATGCTCATCTCTACTACGTGAGGTTTACCATTTGGTCTGGGTGTATTGTCCTTGGCCCTTCGATACAGAGTATGTTTAGGTACAGCGTTTATATCTATGTTGGAATGGGGTATTATAAAGGTTGCAGGAGTAAACCGGACAATTGTACATAGACCAAAGACATTTCTGGGCAACCACTTGTATGCATTATGCCCACAGACCAGGAATATATCTTCTGGGGCAGCAACCACCGTACTATTAAACAACTGAGTTATCAGTTTGGCCTGTCGGACACCTTCTGCCAGTTTTGGTCCCTTTTCCTGACCCTCTGAGGAGTTAGAGGTTATTCCAGCAATTAAATCAACTAAGGTACAGTTGTTGCAGGCCAGATTCTTACCCTTTACAAGTGCAACCAAAACAACCCAGGCTTTTAGAGACACTATCACAGGGGACACGGATAATTTGCCTATGTCGGTCTTTGAGGTGGCCCAAAGGCTCTCGGGGACCTGGCTGAGCAGACTCTTTTCAGATTCTGTCCAATCAGGAAGATTTTATTCTGTCCAATCATGGGGCAGAGAACTTCTTCTGGGACTCCAAAGTCTACGTGACTAGTCCCATCTGGGTGTAGATGGATACTGGCCCCGAGCGCTTGGAGTACATCAGTTCCCAGAATAGGTTCAGGGAAATTATCCTTTACCAAAATTTAAGTGAAAACTGTACGGTCTTTGATTTTTAGTTTGACTGGTTCAGACTCATGGACAAACATGGTTTCCCCAGTGAAACCGATGGCTGGGACATGGTATGGACTGAGTTGATAGGGTTTTAAAAAGTTCTGGTCAACAACTGTTTTGGCTGCCCCAGTGTCGACCAGGAATGGTACTGCCTTTTTATTTCCTAGCTATACTGGGATATGTATTTGGGGGCACACGGACTCTACTTTTACAGGCAGAACCGTCACAGGGGTATCGGTATCCTAGTCTGAAGACGCTGGTGATTGTAGACTAAATTGGCCACTGTTGTCTCTAGGTTTCCTGTGAACCCTGCAATCTCTCATGTGACCTGGTTTGCCGCAATTGTAACATTTAAAATAACGTTTGAGTTTGGGACCGGTGCCCTGCCCCATATATTTAACCCGGAGTAGGGTTTTTATTCATGTCTAGTTTTAACCCTTTGGCTGCAGCAATTAATTGGGTTAAAGGGGTCACACGCCATTCAGGTTTACAAGCTTTCAGCTTAGCCTGGACGATGGGTCGAAGCCCCTCCATGAATGCACATGTCAACAGTTTTTCTCCCATGTTTCCAGCTTGATCCCAACCCATGTCGGTCCAGATAGTCCTTGGTCCTGCAGCATAAGTCTCTACAGTCTCCTGAGGACCCTGTACTATGTCCTCTGCACAGTTGTTCTCGTTGTGCCTCCTACAAATTATTAAATATTGCTCCCATATTGAAACTCTGTATTTTAAAATTCATAAATATGGTTTATTATACTCGCATTCAGATGTGACAAAATGCGCAATGATAAAATCAACACAGATCAATGGTCCTGCCTGACCCGGGTTTCGCTCCAAATGGCTTCATCAGGGGTGTGGCTTCCAAGTGTTGATTTTATCATTGCGCATTTTATCACATCTGAATGTGAGTATAATAAACCATATTTATGATTTTTAAAATACGGAGTTTCACTATGGGAGCAATATTTAATCATCTGTAGGAGGAACAACGAGAACAACTGTGCAGAGGACCTACTGGTCGTCTTTCTTTTGAGGCGCATATTCTACTTATACGCTTGTGAGTATAACATCGAGAGGAAGAACGGCTGGTGTCTTCTTTATAATCTCACAGGATGTTAATTGAAAGAAACGCCTAACTAAGTTAGTGTGTGCTTGCTGAAAGTTGGTGGAAGACGCACATCAGTTCTATTGGTTTGGAGTTTTGCGTGGCCCCTTTTTATATATGTACTGTTTTTGTGAATAAGGATCCACTTCACTTTAGGACTCGCTGCAATTAGAACCATCCAGGCATTGTATTGGAAAATTGAACATTGAACTCTTCTATTGTATTTTGTTACTGAGTTTCTTAATCAATGAAAACCTCACAAACCGGACATTGGAGTCCAAGGACTTTGATTACCCTTCCTGTAATTCTCCAAGATTTTCCACATACAATAAAGAACAAATAAGGCATATACCAAAACTAAACCATAGACTTACCAATTGAAACTGTCCATCTCTTAGGTCTCAAAATCCAACAATCCTAGTCATTTTCAGTTTCTCACCAAATAGGCTCAACTATAAAAGGACTTTTATACGTACAATCAATTACCAGATCCTCGAACCGGACAAACCACTCAGGGAGCCACAGATATAGTGTAAGATAAAGTCTCTCACCTTTTAGCACTATTTCTTATATCTGCAAATCCTGGACCGGAACGTCCAATTTGTCGGAGACCAGGTGAAGTGTCCTTTAGTTGAGCCCCACGTTGGGCGCCAATATTTTGTTAGGGAAATATCCCTTCACCTATAATTGTTGGAATCCAAATTAAAAGGGGTGCAAGCGCTCGGGAAACTGACACAAACATTGGATGCATGTGGATCAGATTTCTCTTTTAATTCAAAGACAAGCTTACAATAATATAGGCCTGAAACAGAAAAAAAACATCACATGACAAACATGACATTTGCGGTTACAAGATATAAAATCATAAGACCATACGTATGTTTCCATTCCTCTCTCCTCTCCCCCCGCACTTCCTGAGACACAGACAGATAGTTCTGCTAGAGAGGAAACTGTGGGGGGATCTGGGTGCACACATGAGCTGACCTTTCCATGCTTTGTTTTAGATTAACCCTGCAAGCTCCATTCAAGACACTGACCTAAATCTCCCATATACACAAGATGAAAGACATGTTTATACAAAATGGATTCTCATCCCTCACATTGGCGCACACACATAAAATACCCTTACGTTCGCTACGTCACCATCACTACATAAGACAACTCAAAATAAAACAGAGTACAAAAACAAAACTATACAAATACTGCTAAATCGTTTAACCCCAAAGGACCCATTGCATTTGTCTTGATAATCCATGAAGCTTCTCTTTTGTAATAACATACGATTTCTGTCCCCACCACAATCTGGGACTTGTACTATCACTATTCCTGCACATGTCAATACATCATTTCTCCCTTCATGTGCTTCATGTACATGTTCTATCAATCTAGATGCTACTATTCTTGTCTCTATGGACCTCCTATGTTCCCTAAATCTCACATGCAGACATCTTGTGGTTTTTCCTATACAAAATCTACCACAAGGGCAAAAAATGACATATACTACAAATTGTGTCTTACAGAATATGAAGTGTCTCACCACATGTTCAACCCCTCCTAGCTTAAGATCCTTACGTCTGCACATAAATCTACACATGGAGCAATGCCCACAACTAAAATTACCTTGTGGGGTATTCTTCCCTAGCCAATTCAAGTCCTCTTCTTGGAAGCGACTTCTTACTACAAAATCCGTTCTCGTGCAAGGGCTTTACTATAAGCAGAGTCTATCACATTCTCGGGGTAACCTCTCTGCGAAAAACGTCTTTTTAACTCCTTGGATTGTTTAATGAACTCATCCCTATAAGTTATTAACCTTCTAAGACACATGAACTGACTATACAGGACTGCCAATTTCACATGGGGCGGGTGGAAGCTACCCTAGTGCAAGAGTGAATTTGTGGAAGTGGGTTTCCTATAGACAGTGGTACATAGATTACTATCTCTTACCCTAACCTTGACATCTAAAAACTACAACTCCTCAATATCTATCTTACTGGTAAATTGCATATTCATGTGATTGGTCACATTCAGATATTCCAAAAATTCATAAAATTGCACCATGGTACCTGTCCACACTATAAAGACATTGTGAATGAATCTCAAATACTTTAATATATGCCACAAAAGGATTCCTCACTGTAAATACATATTGATCTTCGAAAACTGCAAGAAACAAATTGGCAAAAGTACAGGAGACCGGAGTCCCCTTGGATGTCCCTGTTTTTTTGCCAAACCTAAATGCATTATGGGTTAAAATAAACTGCAATGCTTCAGTCACAAAATCCACATATATAATCGCAAAAAAGGGGAGGTATGCTAAAAAGGACCAAAACAAAAAATATTTATTAAACCATCATCAATGTAGGAAGAAGTGAATAAAAAACCCTTTTTAATAGTTCACACCAATTGCTACCACTCATAAAATAACTTAAAGGGAACCTGTCATCAACTTCTGAGGGCAGTATAAAGTAGTGACATAAATGCTGATGTCAGCGGTGTGTCAGTCATGAGCTAACAGTAAGTGGTTGCTGAGAACCAGCATCATAATCATTGCAGCCCAGGCCTTGAAAAGAGTCAAATCTACCTGAGAAGAGTCCTGGTTATTCCTAATCTCCTGCTCTCCTGACCATCTGCTGATGATTGGCAGTTCTCTCCTAGAGAGAAAGAGAGACAACTAGGTAGAAGACTGTCAGTCATCAGCAGGTGGACAGGAAAGCAGGAATTCATGAATAACCAGGACTCTTCTCAGGTAGAATAAATAAGTAATAGTGGGGTACTCTCTATAGTATTGGGATTTTATTGGTAATATATAGATAAAATTCAGATAATGAATGGTACAATTGATGGTATAAATAGGTAAATAAAAACCAGATTTACCTCTTTATACCATCAATTGTACCATTCATTATCTGAATTTTATCTATATATTACCAATAAAATCCCAATACTATAGAGAGTACCCCACTATTACTTATTTATTCTTATCTGTCGGTCAGTGGGGGCACCTCCAAGTGATTCCTCGTCACCCGTGTGTGACATATTTCTGATATTATTCTTCTCAGGTAGAGTTGACTCTTTTCAAGGCCTGTGCTGCAATCACTTACTTTTAGCTCATGAGTGACACCTCTGAAATCAGCATTTCTGTCACTACTTTATGCTATCCTCAGTGAGGTCAGCATAAAGTTGATGACCGGTTCCCTTTAAAGCTGGGATACTATTTCATTTTCTTTTACAAAACCCAAAGGTTGGAGAGAAACGACCCTCAGGACAACTATCCCTCAAACCAAATGGAGTCAGCAATGGTGTAATAATACTGGTAAGTGGAGATAGGGAGCTTATATTACAACTTAAATAAGCTGCCTAACGTCCCCAAACCACAACCAAAATAGGAACTCTTTCAAGTTATACAATTATGCCCTCAACTCTCCTGTTAGTAATGAGAGCAATCGGCGATTCACCACTCATTCTGCAGTTCACGCAGCTGGTGGATCACCTAAACAGTCATCTCTATGAAATGTTACTATTGCTGTAACAATTTGCCCTCTATGCCCTAAAAGGCTACACATCTACTTATAATTGGGGCCAAATTTAAGTGTATATAGGCAATAACAATGCGCAGCCCCTCTCTCACATGGACTACGCTCCGGCGCTATGACGGCGCCGGCAATCACTAACAAATGAATGCAGGATTAGTCCACATATGTATATGGTTCACTCTGCGCAGTGCCGACCGCCTTTCTACATATTTGCATAATAGTGCAAGATAAAATGCAGATTTACCCCCTGTATAGGTAAGAATTTATAGCTGACAAGGGTTGGGTGGAGTGCTATACAAGAGAAACTCGACATACACTCGCCTAAAGAATTATTAGGAACACCATACTAATACGGTGTTGGACCCCCTTTTGCCTTCAGAACTGCCTTAATTCTACGTGGCATTGATTCAACAAGGTGCTGATAGCATTCTTTAGAAATGTTGGCCCATATTGATAGTATAGCATCTTGCAGTTGATGGAGATTTGAGGGATGCACATCCAGGGCACGAAGCTCCCGTTCCACAACATCCCAAAGATGCTGTATTGGGTTGAGATCTGGTGACTGTGGGGGCCATTTTAGTACAGTGAACTCATTGTCATGTTTAATAAACCAATTTGAAATGATTCCAGCTTTGTGACATGGTGCATTATCCTGCTGGAAGTAGCCATCAGAGGATGGGTACATGTTCTCATTCTGTTTACGCCAAATTCGGACTCTACCATTTGAATGTCTCAACAGAAATCGAGACTCATCAGACCAGGCAACATTTTTCCAGTCTTCAACAGTCCAATTTTGGTGAGCTTGTGCAAATTGTAGCCTCTTTTTCCTATTTGTAGTGGAGATGAGTGGTACCCGGTGGGGTCTTCTGCTGTTGTAGCCCATCCGCCTCAAGGTTGTGCGTGTTGTGGCTTCACAAATGCTTTGCTGCATACCTCGGTTGTAACGAGTGGTTATTTCAGTCAATGTTGCTCTTCTATCAGCTTGAATCAGTCGGCCCATTCTCCTCTGACCTCTAGCATCCACAAGGCATTTTTGCCCACAGGACTGCCGCATACTGGATGTTTTTCCCTTTTCACACCATTCTTTGTAAACCCTAGAAATGGTTGTGCGTGAAAATCCCAGTAACTGAGCAGATTGTGAAATACTCAGACCGGCCCGTCTGGCACCAACAACCATGCCACGCTCAAAATTGCTTAAATCACCTTTCTTTCCCATTCTGACATTCAGTTTGGAGTTCAGGAGATTGTCTTGACCAGGACTACCCCCCTAAATGCATTGAAGCAACTGCCATGTGATTGGTTGACTAGATAATTGCATTAATGAGAAATAGAACAGGTGTTCCTAATAATTATTTAGGCGAGTGTGTGTGTGTGTGTGTGTGTGTATATGCTGTGTGAACCTCTTCTTCAGAACAATTAAGCACTTTTCTCCCTAACCTCCATAAGGCCGTTAAATAGAAAAAAAGTGGATTTCAGCAGGAAGAAAACTGCCATACACAAAAAATCTCATAAAATAAATAAGTCACAGTATGTGTCAAAAACCTATTTCAATGCATCTATCACTAGGAGCTATAGTGAGATGTTAGATCTGCAGTGACCCATGGGTAATTATCATGTAGGGCAGAGAGCACATTAAGAATCTTGTATGTAGCCCGGTGTGGTGTGAATGAGCGGCTATAGTGAACCATGTACCCAGGCGCGTAGGTTCTCAGTAAGAGGATCTATGCCAGCTACTATGGGCTGAAAAGAGGGAGGAAACCTCCCTTAGGCTACTTTCACACTTGCGGCAGAGTGAGCCCGCAAGCAGTTCCGTCGCCGGCAATCTGCATGCAAACGGACAGCACTTGTAGACGGATGTGGATCCTTCTTGCAAATGCATTGCAAGAACGGATCCGTCTCTCCGTTTGTCATACGGACAAACGGATCCGTTTCTATATTTCTTTTTTTCACATTTTTTATCGGTCTGCGCAGGCCGGAAGGACGGATCTGGCATTGTCTAATACATTTCAATGTAAAGTCCGGTATTCCGGCAACTGATCTGGAATTTTGGAGGGAGATTATACCGCAGCATGCAGTTCAGTGACTGAACTGAAGACATCCTGATGCATCCTGAACGGATTTCTCTCCATTCAGAATGCATTAGGAAAAAACTGATCAGTTATTTTCCGGTATTGAGCCCCTAGGACGGAAAAAGAAAACCGCTAGTGTGAAAGTACCCCTTATCCTCTTAGGAGTGGACAGTAGCAGTGGTGGGAAAATCAATTGGCAATTACAATAAATTCAGCTTGCTTATGGGATCTAATCTCTAGTTGTTAGAGACTTTTAACTTGCGTCTCGAATATGATCTGTAATATCCATAAAACTCCCTTTGCTGCTTGTGGCAACAGATCAGTGCTCCACTTTCATGTCTTAAACTGTGATGGGTTGCCATGGGCAACAAGGCCAGTTTTTCTTTTAAACTGTTTTGACAAATGAAACCTATGTATTGTATGTTTTTAAAGGGAACCTGTTGAACACTGTGTTTAGGCTGTAGGAAGCCTGTTATAGAGGAGGAGGAGCTGAGCAGACTGATATATAGTTTTATGGGAAAAGATTCCTTATAACTTTTTTAATTTATTCATTTAAATTTCTGCTCATTCTTGGCTTTGAAGTCCAGGAGGCGGTCCTATCAGTGATTGACAGCCTTCCCTCTATGACTGTGTACACAGAGAGCTGTCAATCGCTGATAGGACCGCCTCCTGGACTCCAAAGTTTAGAATGAGCAGGAATTTAAATATATAAATTACAAGGTTTACTGAATCTTTTCCTACAAAAACTATATATCGCTGTGCTCAGCTTCTCCTGCTCTATAACAGGCTGCTTGTAGCTCAGGCACCATGCGAAAGTTGACCGGATCATTTCTATGGTAACCAAATGATTGTTAAATAGATTTTCCAAGAGAATAGGTCATCAGTTAAAGGGGTTTTCCGAGTTGTTGTGTTTTTTTTTTTTTTTTTTTTTTTTTTTTAAGGTAGTTATATCAAACTATAGTATACTATGTGACATACCTATTGATCAGTGTGTGTCAGCTATTTCAGTGCTGCTTTATAATGTCAATTCAGAATTGTTAATTAAGATGACAAACCTGTACAATGTGATTTATAGGTCTCTGCCCAGTGCACTATGTCCAAGTGGTTGCACGATAACAGATAATAATGCAGTCATATAGTGCGTGTCATGGTGGAATCTTTTTATGAGTTGGGTGTGATCCTGTAAATTGTAAATCTGGTCCCTGGACTTCAGCCTAGGTCTGCCTGCTGGTATAAAACTTATGTCTAAGGCCCCTTGCAGACGAGCGTGTGTGGATTAGGTCCGGATGCGTTCAGTGAAAAATGCGCGATTAAAGGCGTTCAGTTTTTATCGTGCGGGTGCAATGCGATTTAATGCGTTTTGCACACGTGTGATAAAAAACTGAAGGTATACAAACAACATCTCTTAGCAACCATCCGCATTGCGGATGCGATTTTCATGCAGCCCCATTCACTTCTATGGGGGCAACGTTGCGTGAAAATCGCAGAATATAGAACATGCAATTTTCACGCAACACACAAGTTATCCATGAAAACCAACGCTCATGTACACAGCCCCATTGAAAGGAATGGGTTCATATACATTTTCGGGTTCCATGCGGGCGCAATGCGTTCGCATCACGCATTGCACCCGCGCGGTATACTCCCTTGTGTTAACGGGGCCTAAGGCTAGTTTCGCACTAACGCTAAAATCTTCTGGTAAAGGAAGTGCTGGGACTCGGCTGCACAAAAACCACTGTAGGCAACTGTTTTTGTCCAGTTCAATCCCGGCACTGTTGTTGCAAACAGGCGAAATCCCCGCCTGAGCCCATTATAGTCAACGGGCTCCAGCGTGGAAAGGTAGTATCTGGCTATGCCAGATCTGATGAACTCCGACTGTGTGAGAAGCCTTACTGAGGCCTCATGCAGACAATCGTATTTTTTTTTATCTGTGCGCTGTTTGCATTTTTTCCAGACGGCACACAGCCACTAAATTTGTATGACGCCATGCACACCTATGTATTTGAGGATTAGTGTGGCCATTTCACAAATTATAGAACGTATCCTGTTCTGGTCTGTATTGCAGAGGAGAATAAGCTATTGATGGGGTGAGAAAAATCCGGAATGCTCACTATTTTGTGATTCCGTGGTTTGCGGACAGAAAGGGATATGGTCAGGTGCATAAAGCCTAAGGCCTCATGCACATGACCGTGAATAATGGCTGTGTGACGACCGTTTAAGTAATGGCCATCACATGGCCATTTTTATCACCAATAAAAGTCTATGGGGCTATTCACATGGCCGTTCTTTTCAATGGCCAGTGAATAGCGTCCTTCCAAAAATAGGACATGTCCTATTTTTGGCCGTTTCCATGGCCAGACGGACCCAATTTAAATAAATGGGACTGTTTTTAATTGGGTTTGTTTTTTTTTTCACTGTCATGTGCATGTAGCCTAAGGCTAGGTCTACATGACGACATTTGTCGCACCAATGTTGCGCAACAATTTTTATAATGATAGTCTATGGTGTCGCACTGCGACAGTAGCAAAAAATCCTTTTGCAATGATTATAAAAATTGTCGCTCGACATTGGTGCGACAAAATGTCGCAGTGTAGTTGTGCCCTATGTGTCGCGCAGACCTAGCCTAAGACTAGAACCACACATTGGTCTCTGATGTGCACCTTCTGCAGTCATGAAACAGTTTTCACTTTATGTTCTGAATTAATTTCTAAGGACCCATTTTAAAGAAAACGTGTCACCAAAATTTTTACTAGCCAGTTAAAATCAGATAGTAACACATCTCCTTTCTAATCTGTTTTTATATTTTTATTGTAGGTTTTTTTTTTTTCTGAAAAGGATTACGGGGGCGGCCATCTTGCCTGAGCTGCTGTTAACAGCATTTACAAAGCATTAAAAAATTGCTTTATGGCAGCTCCATGGGCCATAGACAGAATGGTCAGGAGGGGACCCTATTGACTTCTATGGTAGAGTTTTCTAGGCATGCAGATAAGATTTGACAATCGCCTATTGTGAATAGTGAACCCTGTCTTATCTATACACAGAGGTGATATCATTACAGGCAGGATTAGAATGACAGATAAGATAACTGCAGTAAAGTGATCTGTACAGACCAAGATGTGGCTCCAATTAGACCTAGTTTTAATTTTCCATGTCACTTTTTATATTTAAACTAACATCATCAAAAATTATTTAAAAATGTGTTAAACTTAGTGATTTAAACAGCAGGTCATTTCCTGATGACACATCCCCTGACGTGCCTATTTTAATAGCTTCATGCATTCCCTATGTACTAACAATTCTGAAGCATCTTTTCTTATGGCTCTATGTTGTGCCTTTCCTTTATTATTTGCACTAGAAGTTATATATGAATTGCTATTAGCCTTCAGTAAAGGTACAGAGGGGTGGTAACAAGTTGGGGGGGGGGGGGGGGGGGGTACCTGCACAGTCTGAAAATGGCAGCACTGATTGGAGAGTCAGACTGTGCAGGTGTTAAGAATGGTGACAGGTGCTAAAAAATGTATAGTCCAGAATGGTACAGAAATACATGTGTGTAGCACCAGTCTTAGGCCATGTATAAACAGGATTCCTTTGCAGAGTTTGTGCTTTGCAATATTTTTTTCATTTTTAATTCCACAAAGAATCATACCTAGGAAGTAGAGTTCAGCGAATCGAAGTCCACATAGGTAGCGAATCAATTTAACCTGAAATAGTGTAAAAATAAAATTAAAAATCCATTGTGATGGCTTATAGAGCCAAAAATGTTAGAATTGTGTCAATGTCCCAATATTTATGGACCTGACTGTATGTGTGTGACCATGAGTATAACTGTTGCCGCTAGGAGGCGGACACTAAGCACACATAGTGTAAGCTCCTCCCTCTTCAGCTATACCCTTCCTACAGGGACCAAGCTAAATCAGTTTTAGCTTAGTGTCTGTAGGAGGCAGACCTCCCTGCGTTGCAGGTCTGCAGATTTATTTATTTATTTATTTATTTATTTATTTATTTAGCGGAAAGCTGAAGGCAGTCCGTAAAACTGCCTGCACTTGCACCCAGGAGACGGGAGACCAGGGGGTCACCCAAACCCCCTGCTCGTTCCCGTGCTCCGGAAAAAAGAGGACCCGCGGTTCCCGCCAGCATTCGCATCACCGCGGCCGCCCACCGCAAGTCTCCCCCCCCCCCCCCCCCCCCCCCCTCTGTTTCCTCCTCTGAGTGCTGCGTCGGCTCAGTTCTGGGGCAGTCGGGGCCATTGTTAATTAAGGGCCTCGGCTTCTGTGCAGCCTGCTCCTGCAGGGCCCCCCCGCGGCCTATTTTTCCCTGGCCTGGTGTCTGGGCTCGGCCGGGGATGCCGGCGTGTGTGTCCCGCCGGGGGGGTGGGATTGGGTGGTCAAAGATGATGGGCGGGCACTGAGAGCTGGCGTCATTTTGGGGGCGGGCTTGTGTTTGCCAGCAGTAGAGGAAGAGCCCACTTTTGGATTCAGAGCAACTGGCGGAACACTGATGGACTGGCTTGCTGCTTGGAGGGACACAGGCTGGGTAAGTGCTGTTTGTCCCTTTATTACAGGGCCTAACCTTCCCCTCTTCCTCGGCGCCAGGATTGTCGCTATGTCTGAGCCCAGACCCCAGGTCCCAAAGCAGACGGTCCCTTTGGTGCGTAATTTTGATTCTGCGTCGTGTCGTGCAAAATTTCCATCCCCTCAGTCAGACTCCCTCTGCTTTGCGTGTGCTGTGCTGCCATCAAGTGGCTCGGCCCTGGACCCGTTGCTTCCTGCTGCCCAACCTAAGGAAGAACAGGAATGGGCATGTTCCCTGTCTAAGGTGGTCCAGGATGTCTCCAATACCAACAAAGCTATTGTGGATATATTGGGGCGTTTGTCGGCAAGGCAGTCCAGAACATCCTCCCCCAAAAGGGTTCCTGTTTCCTCGGCCTCTTCTCCTCCTACTAGAGTCTCATTCCGTGTCCTCAGTTGAAGAGGCATGTTCTGAGGAGAGTGGGTCATATGAGGATGTTGTCTCTCTGGAGGGTCAGTCGTCCAAACTGTCCTCCATGGGGAACAATCTAATTACGACGGTTATTGAGACGTTGCAGGTTGAGGATCCCGCACCGTCGTCTGCCAGCTCGGGTTTTTCCTTTTTAGAAGGTCCTGTCACTCGCACAAGTGTTTCCCCAGCCACCAGGAGTTTGATTCCTCTCTCTCCAAGGAGTGGAATTTCCCTGATAGATGTTTTATGTTTCCAAAACACTTGAACGTCCTTTATCCTTTTCCGGAGGATTTGACTAAGAAATGGTTGGCTCCACCTATAGTGGACCCGACAGTTTCCCGTTTGGCTAAACATACTACCTTGCCAAGGGCGGATGGGGCTTCTTTTTCTGATATCAAAGATAAGAAGCTGGAAGCGTTTGCAAAATCTGCCTTTGAAGCAGTGGGCACAGCGCTGCAGCCTGTGTTTGCCTCTACATGGGTGAGCAAGGCTATGGGAGAGTGGGCAAATAATTTACGTCGGGGTCTTGACTCGGGAGTCCCCTCGGGGGAACTTGCAGATGTGGCCCTGCAGCTCTCGCATGCCAGTGCGTATATTTGTGAAGCATCTTTGGACGCGGCCAGGTTTATGGCTCGCTCGTCAGCCCTGTTGGTGGCTATTCGCTGTACCCTATGGCTCTCCTGCTGGGCGGCAGATAATGCTTCAAGGACCCTGGCAGTCCTCCCCTTTACCGGCAGCAGACTTTTTGGTAAGCGCCTGGATGAGATCATTTCGTACGCTACAGGTGGTAAGAGCACCCATTTACCACAGAACAGGGGGCGGTCTAATAGGTCAAAAAAGCGGAAGCCTTTTTTCCGCCGCTTTCTGAGTTTTTCTAGCCCCAAGAGGGTGTTCGACAAGTCTGCCATGGATCAGAAGCGCAAACCTTCCTTCAAGCCGCACCCTTCCTGGCGTTTCCGTCAACAGGACTCCAAGTCCTTTAACCCTAAGATCTCTGCTGCATGAAGGGCGGCTCCTGCCGCCCTCCGTTCGGGTGGACAGCCGGCTTCATGTGTTTCGGTATGTTTGGCTGGCTCACGTCTCAGATGCGTGGGTGAGGGAGGTCATTGCAAGCTACAAGCTAGATTTCAAATCCTCCCCTCCGTCCCGTTTTTTTTTTTTCGGTTGTCTCCTTCGGCCTCTCCCGCAGCTTTTTTTTTTTTCTGCAACAATGTGTGATTGTTCCGGTTCATGTGCAAGACCGTTTTCAGGGGTTTTACTGCAATCTCTGTGGTTCCCAAAAAAGAGGGGACTGTCTGTCCCGTTCTGGACCTCAAGGCACTCAACCGGTTCCTTTGCGTCCGCAGATTCCGGATGGAGTCACTGAGGCCGGTCATTGCGTCCATGGAACCAGGGGAGCACCTGTCCTCAATAGACATCAAGGACGCTTATCTTCACGTGCCCACATGTGTCAGTCATCAGAGGTTTTTCCGGTTCGCAGTGGGTCCATTTCACTACCAGTTTGTAGCCCTCCCGTTCGGCCTGGCCACGGCTCCCAGGGTCTTTACGAAGGTTCTGGCAGCAGTCATGGCCCTTCATACCAGGGGGATCGTGGAGATCCCTTACTTAGACGACATCCTGGTGAAGGGACCGTCGTTCCAGGGGACGGCAGACAGCTTGAACATTGTTCTAGACACCCTGGAGCTCTTCGGATGGATCCTGAACAGGCAGAAGTCTTGTCTTTATCCATTGCAGCAGTTGACTTATCTGGGTATAGTACTGGAAACTTGTCAGGCCAAGGTGTTCTTGCCTCCGGAAAAACTATCCGCTCTCTATCTTCAGATTCTCCCCTTGTTGCAGCCAGCTCCGGTTCCCATTCGTCGCTGCATGCAGGGTCTGGGGCACATGGTCTCTGCCTTCGAAGCAGTTCCCTATGCTCCATTCCATACCAGAACGCTTCAGCAAGCCATTCTGTCAAGCTGGGATAGCTCCCCAGCCTCCTTGGATCGGCCAATGCGTCTCCTTGTCCCAGTGCGCCGGGCCCTCGGATGGTGGATGGTCTCTTCGATGTTGACATCGGGTCACTCGTTCCTCCCTCTCCGTTGGAAGGTGTTAACAACGGACACAAGCCTCAAGGGTTGGGTGGAGTGTTGGAAAATCTCTCTGTTCAACTCTGAGCGAGTAGCGCTCCCTTCCAATCAATGTTCCGGAGTTGAGAGCGATTCGGCTCTCTCTGCGGCATTGGGCCGACCATCTTGGGGGTTGTTTGGTGCGTGTTCAGTCCGACAACTCCACTGCGGTGGCGTACATCAATCACTAGGGCGGAACCTGGCAGTCATGGCGGAGATGGCGCTGATTCTCAGCTAAGCGGAATAACATGTTCCGGCACTGTCGGCAGTTCACATACCCGGCGTCGACAACTGGATCGCAGACTTCCTCAGCCGGGGACGTCTCGATCCCAGCGAGTGGGCTCTTCACCCACAGGTCTTTCGGTCATCTGTGAGAGGTGGGGTCGGCTGGATGTGGATCTCATGGCCTCACTGTTCAACAACAAGGTCAAGGTCTTCATCGGACGGTCCAGGGACCCCATGGCCCTGGAATGTGACGTGCTGGTTGATGGCGTAGAGTCGGTTCACGTTCCCTTACATGTTCCCGCCTCTTCCTCTCATTCCGCGTCTTCTCCGGAAGATCAGGTCTGAGGGACTGCCCGTCATTCTTGTGGCCCCAGATTGGCCGTGCAGGGTGTGGCACACGTCCCTAGTTGCCCTTCTCGCCGCCGAACCTTGGCGTCTTCCTCTCCGGGAGGACCTGCTGTCGCAGGGGCCGATCTTCCACCCGATTTTAAGGTCGCTACATTTAACGGCATGGCTGTTGAAGCAGTCGCACCGAAGGCTCTGGGTTTTTCGTATGCAGTGGTCCAGACTATGATTTGGGCCAGGAAGCTGTCGTCTTCCAGAATCTACCACCGGACCTGGAAGTCCTACTTTAGTTGGTGCGAGCGGAGACAGCTGTCTTCTGTTCGTTTTTCTTTGCCGTGACTTTTGGCTTTCCTGCAGTTGGGCATGGACTTGGGGCTGGCTCTCGGCTCCCTCAAAGGGCAAGTGTCTGCTCTCTCCATTCTTTTTCAGCTGAATTTAGCTTCGCTTTTGGCGGTTCTGACTTTTCTGCCACCGTCCTCCTCCATTGGATCCGTCCTCCTTTGGATCCTTGGGATCTTAATCTAGTGGGATAAGGTGGTCCTTCGCCCTGTGCAGCCCTTCCTGCCGAATGTGGTGTTGGCATTCCATCTAAATGAGACTATTCTCCCTTCATTTTGTCCGGACCCGTCTCATCCTCGGGAGCAGTTGCTCCATACTCTGGATTTGGTACGAGCCTTTTGAGTGTATCTGTCCCATACGGCATCTTTCCGACGAACGGATTCTCTGTTCATGATTCATGAGGGACCGAGACGAGGGTTGGCAGTGACAAAGACTTCCATTTCCCGATGGAATAGTTTGGCTATTGTGGAAGCGTACCGTGTTAAGGACCGGGCCCCGTCCTTCCGGGTTACTGCTCATTCGGCTCGGCAGTGGGGGCCTCTTGGGCGGTGCATCACGGGGCTTCGGTCCTCATTAGCAAACTTCGCTCATCATTACTAGTAGCCTTTGTTCCAGATCACAAATTGTCCTGTGTAAGGATGCCATCCATGACCCAATGAATGGGTTCATTCGTCCGGTGAAAGCATTGTTTATTCCGGCCCCCAAATCATGATTTCTGAGCAACAGATTGTCCTGTGTAAACAGCGACCTGCTATCCAGCATCAATTATTTTCTATGAGGACAAGTGATGGCATTAGCAATCACTCCTTTACATTCAGACAAGATGATTGCTGCATGTAAATGCAGCAATCCCTTCCTCTAATAAGCAGGCAATCTTCGGGAAATATATGGATTGTTCCCTATAATGGCCTGCTGAATCGAACTGTGAAAGGCCAATTCAGCAGGCATGTGTTTGTGTGTGTGTCTGTGTGTGTGTGTGTGCATCACTTTGCTGCTCCACTACTCCTCTTTCCTCCATAGACTTCGATGGGCTGATATAATTTGATACTTCAGTGAGCAGGCAGCCTGTCTTGGCCTCTCAAGATGGATTTATCCCAGAATTTAAAGTGAATGTTAGTTTAGGAAGGAGTGGAGTTAAGAGGTGATAAGAGAAGAACAAGGTATTTTTCTCTTAGGCATATTACAAAGTTTCTTATATTCACTTCTGCTATTGATTTATGGAAAGTTAGCGACCATTTAAAGGGTTTCTACCACCATATTTTGACCTAATTAGCTGTCAGACACTAGCGATCTGCTAGTGTCTGCTGTACCTAACCATGCTATTGTAATTCCTTTCTTTGCAGCGGTTACCCTAAAAAACATAGTTTTATTGCTATGCAAATGAGCCTCTAGGTGCTATGGGGGCGTCTTTTCAGCACCTAGAGGCTCCGTCTACTCACTGTTTCTGCTGCCCAGCGCCCGCTCCAGCCCGCCCCTCTCCTCTAGATTGACAGCCTACTTCTCTCCATCTCGGCCGAAGGTAACCGCTGCAGAGAAAGGGATTACAATAGCATGGTTAGGTAGAGCAGACACTAGCAGATTGCTAGTATCTGACAGCTAATTAGGTCAAAATGTGGTGGTAGAAACCTTTAAGTTCACCAGAGGAGATTCACTGTAAACTGCTCTCTGCTTTGAGCTGCTTCTCAGTTCCTATCCCCTGGTATGAGATACAGCTGTAGTGGTCTCCTGGTTGGATGCTACAGCTGTCACTCAGCAGAGGGGAGGGACTGTGAAGCAGGTCACGGTGAAGCTCCAGTGCTTGTGCAGGAACAGACTCTGGAAAAATAAAGCTGAATTTTCTCTCTATTTCTGATAAAACCCCAGTTAATGTATGTATGGTCTTCTATCCCCTGCCCCTACCTAGTGCGGTCGGCGATTCCTTTGTAGGCCATAGTGGTTCCTTGCTGAGAATTATCCAGTAAGAATGTGCCCCACCACTTTTGTCATTGGCAGCTTATATTTTAAACTGTTCACTGCATGTGCACAATATTTATTTACTTATGGCTCCTATTTTTCACCATAGAAAATTGTTGCAGCTGGTGATACAAACAAGGATGGACATCTAGATTTTGGAGAATTTATGAAATATTTGGAAGAACATGAGAAGAAAATGAAAATTGCATTTACCAGCCTAGACAAAAATAAAGATGGTAAGACCTTCATAATATCCTCTAAATCAACTTTAAAGGGGTTGTCCTGGTTCAGAGATGAACCCAGACATACCTCTATTTTCACCCCAGCAGTTCATACTCCGATGCTCTCCTTTGCCATGAGCTAAATCGCGCAGGGCAAAGGCTTTTTTTGAAGATCCGGTGACATACCGGGGCTCTCTATGGGGCTGCCAGGAAGCCCGGTGACGTCACCGGCACTGATGGGTGGGATTTAGCGCTGCCCTAGCCAGTAAAACGGCTAGGGCAGCGCTAAAGCCCGCCCATCAGAGCCGGTGACGTCACCGAACACACTGCTGGGCGGAAGTTTCCGCCCGGCAGTGTGTTATTGTAAACAAAAGATCGATTGCCCTGCGCGATTTAGCGCAGGGCAAGGGAGCGCATCGGACCATGAGATGCTCTGATGCTAGCCTCAGGGGGGCTGCCGGGGTCAAAATAAGGGTATACCCGGGTTCAGCTCTGAACCTGGACAACCCCTTTAAGTCTTAAGCCTCTTCCACACCTCAGTGATTTCCATCAGTGATTTTGAGCCGAAACCAGGATTGGAGCCTTCACAGACATTAAGTATAAGGGAAAGATCTGCACCTGTTCTGTGTTTAGAGCTGCACCTGGTTTTGGCTCAAAATCACTGATGGAAATCACTGACCAAACACTGAGGTGTGAATGAAGCATTAGGCATACCTCCCAACTCCTGCAGCAATTTTTTTCTGCAGTAGGCCACGCCTATAACTCCACCCAGAACATAACTAAACTCTTAATCCCACCCAGTCCCCTAAATGCCCCCACATAGAAAAAAGTCCTCCTTTATGCCACCACACAGTAGTTATGCCAGCATTGTGCCCCCTTCACAGATTATGTCCAAATATGTGCCCCATCATAGTAATATGCCCAGATATGTGCTTCTTTTTTGTGGGCCTGGTTCATCTCTAATAGCGTGAATACTACAGAGTATGATATAATGTATTTAAATACTACGATACTGCGCTATGGGACATAATACAATTAATATTAGTGTACAGGTATCACAGATTGATATCTGTGATACCTGTACACTAATATTAATTGTATTATGTCCCATAGCGCAGTATCGTAGTATTTAAATACATTATATCGCCTTCTCTTGTGCGGCGGATTTTGTGGTTCCGCCGCGATACCGCTGCTGCTAGATATAGTACTCACTGATATAGTACTCACTGTAGCGATTTCTATATAATACTACAGAGTAATTGGCCATCCTTTCTACATTTAACCACCTTACGTGCCGTGTTTTGAGGGTTGGACACATTCTAAATATGAATTTCATATGCTGTAGCCTGAAAAGTAACATAACTTCCTTATAGGCTATCTGCAGTCCCCAGTGTGTAACTTGCGATGCAGACCAGGGACTCGTGTAAACAGTGTAACAGTATTGGCACATTGAGTTTGAGAAGGAGATATGCAACAGGACAGCTCTGCTGATGTGTCCTGGTGACTGGAGACTTCTCTTTCCCAGAATGCTTTGCACTCCCACAATGCTTTGCACCACCTACAATGCAGCAGTCTTTGTAACAGGAAAAACAAAGTGTAATACAACTTAGCACTGCTAGATGGTGCTATAACCACACTATTCACTACAGAAACAACAAAACCCTGGCAGAATGAAATAGAATCATTTTCTAACCCTACTGGGCAGAACAGTGTTTTGAAGAATGATGTCTGCTGTATTCCACTTATTTGTCACTTTGCGGTTCAATTCTAGTTCTTCTCTTTTCATTTTAGGGAAGATAGAAGCATCTGAAATCACGAATTCGCTTAAGATTTTGGGCATAAACGTCTCTTTGGACCATGCAGAGAAAATCCTCCAAAGGTCAGGATAACTGTTTGTATGCGGATATATGATGACCTCGTCACAGTTTATTTCATTGACTTCAGTTTCTGTTGGATTTTAGTTTATAGTCCTCTATGTTTTTAAGGGGGTAGGAGGATCTATTGATTAGGGTGTGCTGGAGGCAGACCTCAAAAGTAGACAGACGATGACACCCGATAGAGAATTTTTCCACTTTACGCTGTCCTCCTTTTGTAGTATCATCCAAGTTATTTTATGGGAGTTTCTGTCTCGCCTATTGCACATTAGGTGAAAGTTGGTAGAGCCTGCTGATCTGGTGTCTCAAAGCCACCATGTGTACTGATAGTCGATCAGCACTGAGATGTTACATTGTTTTGAGCCATGCTTCTGTGTCAGTTGGATATGATCTGGACAATACTCCGTCTCCGACCACAAACAGACTTCTTGAAAATAGTGAGGAATTAGAAAGTCTAGATTTATATACCAGAACTCTTAATACAAATTACACCAAAAAGTGAAGCACATTGAATGTGCCAAATTGTTTGTGTTTTCCAAGAGAAAAGTGCTTTGCGTAGCTAGAGTTGCACCAAATGTATGGCTCCTTGTGTGTCGCTGTCATACATGTGGTTAGTTTCTGTTTAGTTTTATCCCACCACAATAGGTTGTGTCGTTTTCTTCTCATTGCAAAATACGTAGCAGTAATTTTCCCCTATTCTAACAGTATGGATGCAGACGGAACCCTTACTGTTGACTGGAATGAGTGGAGGGACCATTTTCTGTTTAACCCAGCTGATAACATTCAAGAAATTATCCGTTACTGGAAACATTCAACGGTAAGGTTAAAAAGAGATGAAAACTCTCTAGTCATAAAGTTTTTAGATCTCTTATAATCTGGACTTGTGTTCTTTTTTTGTATGACTTCTTGTGTGGTTGATCATAGTATAGCATTGTACTGTATAGGGCAATGTGGATGGTTAACGGCTCCTATTTAACTAAAATAATATGCTAACACCCTCAGGTTCTGGATATTGGTGACAGCCTCACTATCCCTGATGAGTTCACTGAAGAAGAGAAGAAGACTGGCCAATGGTGGAGACAGCTGTTGGCTGGGGGGATGGCTGGAGCGGTGTCCCGTACAGGAACTGCACCCCTTGATCGTCTGAAAGTCATGATGCAGGTACCATTTCAACACATTTACTAATAAAAGTCTCGCACTACGAGTTTTCACTTTTTTTACTGGATAGGCGCTGCTTAGCGGGAAAGTGGACAAAATTCTCTTTCAAAGTAAGGGCCCTATTACATGGCACAATTTCAGACCAGTTAAGGAATAAAAACGCTTGTTCCTGATAATTGGCTTATAAAATCAGGCAGCCCTTCAACTGTTTGTCGGCCAAGATACATCTTTTATCGGAGATGAAAGATACCCGGTTATCGGCAGCACATCTTCCTGAGTAATCAGGGATGTGCTGCCGATAATGAATAGAAAAATATGGAGGGAGGAACGACTGGTAGCAAATCAGCCGATGCAATCAGGACAGGGCAAACACACGCCAATGGATGAGTTATTATCCATCAGTGCTCAAAGATCAGGCACTGTAATACCACCCTAAGTAAGTCGGCTACTAGGCGGTATAAACTTAGACTAGACGGTCGGGTGCATCTTTAGACTGACTAGTCAAAGATTACACTGTATAAATCTGGGACAAATCTGCTAAATTTGGGTCAAGCCTCCATGAGGTCACATCAACGGCAGGCTTTAGTAGTGTTTCTGAAAGAAAATTAGAGATGATGATAAAGCAAGTTTGGAGAACTTCACTGATGGCAAGTGTAGACTCTTTATTAGTATGTTTTTATAATGATCATAGTGGTCACAAGGTGATTTTTAGAGCGCAAGATTAATATGGTTTTAGGTTGTGTCCTGATGATTACATTTCTCGATCTGCCAGGTCCATGGGTCTAAAGCAAACACAAATATGTTAAGCGGTCTGAAGCAAATGATAAAGGAAGGAGGTATCCGGTCCCTGTGGAGAGGAAATGGAGTGAATGTCATTAAAATTGCTCCAGAGACAGCCATGAAATTCTGGGCATACGAGCAGGTAAGGTACTACAGTACTTCACTACGAAATGTCAGGAGAATAAATGTCAGATTATTGAAGGTCACTTCCAGCTATCTTTTGAGATCTAGTACTGGTATCATGATGTGGTAGAGGTCTCCTCAGGCACCAGGGCCCAGTTGAAATTTGTAACCACTGCACCCCCTATTGTTACAACCCTCATCCCCACAGTTTAATTATGGAACCTTTGACTTATAGTTTTATATCTTTCACAGCAGAAGGGCTTCAAGTGTTTCACCTGTTCTTTTAGGCGTTAGATCCTGAGATCCACAGGAAAGAAGTGGAAAATGTACCCAAAGCTGTTGAGCTTCACTTCCGTTAAGAAGTGACGGAGGGGCGTTGCTGAAGCCAGTCATACTTATTCCACCCTTGTGATATTCCCTGTACAGTTTAAGTGTATTAAAACTGGTTATCCCTACAGACAAATATTATACTAAAATATATTTTATTGGTATGTATGGAGCTATTTACTTATTACAGAGTCTGTCAGCAGTCTTGACCATACTAAACTGATGACCGGACTACGTAGGGGCTGAGGAGAGTAGCAAAAACATACCTTTTGCTGAGCTTTTTATCGTCTGGTGCACTGTGAACATGAACTTTTGTTATGACAAGAATAAAAGTTCTGCCCAGGAGCTGGATCCTCCCTCTGAAATACTCTCTGCATTGACTGATGGCTGTACTGGTCACCTGGCTGGATGCTACAGCTGTCACTCTCAGCAGACAGCGAGGCCTCAATGCAGAGAGCACTTCACAATAAAGCACCACTTCCCGTGCACTTGCAGGTGCAGAACCCGGCAGAATAAAACTTCTTAGTCACACCACTCTTGATGATAAGGAGCTCCACAAAAGGTATATTTGTACTGCTCTCCTCAGCCCCTAGCTAGTGCTGTCAACAGTATAGTATGGTCAGAATTGCTGACAGATTCCCTTTTTGGGTACATTTTGGGAACCTAAAAAAACACACTTTTCTTAGGTTAGTAAATGTGCTTTGACCTGTGCATCATATCCCCATCTTTCAAAAACTGTTTCCTCATTCATAAACACTTAGTTTATGAATGGGGAAACCGTTTTTGTACTTGGTTGCCCAGTTGTATAACGAGAGTACTACTGACACACAGCTACTCTCCTTTTTCAATACTAGCTGTGAGGTTCTATGGCAGCCTGTAATATTCTTAGGCTACATTCACATAAACGTATTTTGTTTCCGTGTCCGTTCCGGGTTTGTTGCAGATAGGATGCGGACCCATTCATTTCATTGGGTCCGCAAAAAATGCGGACAGCACACCGTATGCTATCCGCATCCGTATGTCCGTTTCGTAGCCCCCCAAATAACATAGAACATGTTCTATTCTTGTCTGTTTTGCTGACAAGGATAGACCTTGTTACAGTGAATTTGCAAAAAAAACGGATGCCATACGGAACGTCATCCATTTATTTTTATTTTTTTGGGTATCCGCAATTTGCGGACCGCAAAACACATACGGTCGTGTGAATCTAGCCTTAAAGTGTAACTGTTGTTTCAGTTTATTTTTAACATAGTGTAGGGACTGGGATGTTAAACACTTTTGTAATATACTTTATCAGGAAAAATATTTCCTTTGTATCAGAAAACAGGGTCTAAAGAGCTCTAACTGAGGAGAGTTGCTAAGGAGAGTCTGTCTTAAGCGTTTTACTGGAAGCTAAAGATGCTTACGTGTGACAAGTTGGATAGGCAGGGTGATGGGCAGAGATAGTTAGGGCTCATGTACATGGTCATGAAATGGGGTAGGGACAAGAGGCAGGCTCTATATGTTAAATACGTGCATCTTCAGCTCTCAGTAAAATGCTGAAGACAGACTCTCCTTAGACATCTCAAATACAGCTTTGCTAAGAAGACTTTGTTCTGTCTTCATACATGTTCACACAGTGTTCAGTCTCACATTCAGCATAAACCATTCCTGTCTTCCAAATAAGAGGACTGTTCTTTGTAGTCTAACTTGTTTATTGGTAAAACAGGAGTATTTGATTGGTTGCTTCTAAAAGGATGGTGAAGTTTAAGAAGGACAGCTCTGCTGATGTGTCCTGGTGACTGGAGACTTCTCTTTCCCCGGATGCTTTTAACTCCCACAATGCAGTGCACCACCCACAATGCAATAGTCTTTGTAAGAAAAAAAACAAAGTGTAATACAACTTAACACCGCTAGATGGTGCTATAACCACACTAACCACTTGAGAAATACTATGACTTTGGCAGAATGAACTAGAATAATTTTTTAACCCTGCTGGGCAGAACACTCTTTACACCCTATTTTCTAGTACAAAGGAGCATCTCTAAAAAAGTATACTACAAAAATGTTTAACATCCCATCCCTACATTATATTAAAAATTGCCAGACCTCTAAAGGGATGCTCCCTGCTCCTTCTCCTCCCAGCCTGAAATGCTCAGCTGGTCTTTCTTGCTGAAAACATCCAGTGTGACGCCACCTGCAGCCAGTAACTGGCCGTGGCAGTGACCGGACCATCTTGCATCATGTGACTATATGCCATGACGTAAGGGGAGGTGGTCACCGCCGTGGTCAGTGTTTGGTTACAGGCGGCGTCAAACTGGATGTTTTCAGTGAGGGGGCCCAGCGGAGCACTGCAGGCCGGGAGGAGAAGGAGTGGGGAGCCAGTGTCGGGAAGCAGGTAAGTAAGCTGACCTTTTGAGGTCCGGCCACTCTTCCACACCGCCCAGGCAGTGAGGACTGGCAGATAAGCTGATCACCTTCACAAGAAGTCGCTATGTACTGTTGTTTTTCATGCATATGAAAGGACAATTTACGGCCTCTTTTATGAATGCCGTTTCACATTTTTAGCTTTTAATTGTTTCTGCTCCTTATGTTTGTCCAGCAATCTAGAATGCTTGATAGCTGTGCATCTGTTTGGTCCTTAGGATGCTGGATGGGGGAAATTTCGGATCATATATATTTTTCGCCACCTGCAGCTTTTCATTAGACTGAATGCTGCGGCTACATAAACAGCTGGCCATCCATATGCTTCCTATCTATGGGCTATGTCACTGCTGTTTATAACGAATTTCCTACAATATATGACTTGCAATTCCAAGGCAAGTGGATACCTGTAAAGAAAACCATAATGTCACATTTTATTTTTTTCTTGTAGTACAAGAAGATGTTCACCTCAGAGAGTGGCAAATTGGGCACAGCAGAGCGATTTATTGCCGGGTCTCTAGCAGGAGCAACGGCGCAGACTTCAATATACCCTATGGAGGTAGTGCAGTCTCTTGTATATTTACTGTGGTTGTAATAGTATTTATCCCCTTCCTTCTCGATGAAATAATAGTGTCCATATGTGCAAAGCTAAAACGCATCTATACATACTATATACAAATGTACTACTACTGCATGAATGGGTATGGAGCTAATATTTTTGTCTTTAGTACAAATAACTCCTGAAAGATAAAAGGTTGTTCTGCTCACACAAAGTAATGATCGGTGGAGGGCCTTCTGCTGATCCTGAAAATGAAGTGGCAGCATTTTCCTGCACTGCAAAGTGATGACATGTTCTATTGATGTGCTCAGTCTCCGTGATGAGATAGATGTCCGTCAGTGATAGATATCTACCACAGCTTGGCAGTTTTGTCATTCAGTGACCGCTGTTATTGCAGATGTACTAGCTGCTACCAATAAGTCTGGAGACGGTGGGTAGGAGCTAGTATGTGTATATATGTGCACACACACAAATGAGGAAAAATAGCTGCGCTCACATGTGTCCCGCTTAATGGAGACACGAACCATAAACCCGGATCAGGTAAGATTAAAGTCCAAAGACAGTGGGAAAAAAAGCCCAGCTTCCAATAAAAAGTGTTGCATATTTATCCTACAAAAATCATGAATAATAAAATCCAAGTGTGACATCCAGTGGTCATGAGTAAGGATCGTATTTTGGTATCTGAAACGCGTAGACTGTAACGCTATCCTGTCTGTATGTCACACTTGGATTTTATTACGCGTGATTTTTGAAGAATAAATATGCAACACTTTTTATTGAAAGCTGGGCTCTTTCACTTTCTATGTGCACACACTGGCACATACTGTACTTTATACTTTACCTCTCTTCCCTGAGTTCACGGAAGGGCTTCCGATCCATGTCTCCGTTCCACAAAAGATAGGACATTGCCATTTAAGTCGAGTTTGCGGTCCGCAACACAGGCATGGCGACCATACGATCGTGTGAATGAGCCGTTAGTAAGGGCAGGGAATAGAGCAGGGTTTAGGGCTTCCAGTGCTTAGCGATGACAAGTGTACAGTAAAATGGCACATGTACTGTCGGCACACAACACTGCAGCCCTGCTCCTCTCTGTATCTTACCAGCGTGTCTATTAAGGGCCCCTTTACACTGCAGGAACATCAGCAGTTTTTCGCTAACAAGTGTTAATGGGAACGCTCGTTTTTGATGATCTGCCAGTGTAGAGGTTCCGTCGATGAACGATTTGAAATGCTCAGTCATCCGGTAATTGGATCTTTCAGGTATATACCTAAATTACCGTTAGCAGGTAGCAGATCGTGTTGCAAACAATGATTCTGTATGGAGACGAGCGATGGCATTAGCGATCACTTTCCTCCATACTGTGCAGGAGATCGCTGCATGTAAATATAATGGTCTCCTTCACTGGCGAGCAGGTGATTGTTGGGAAGGAGCACAGTGTAAAGGGACCTTTAGTGCTGGGTCAATAGGGAGAGGAGCAAGGCTGCAGTGAAGCATGCTGTGTTACCATACTCTTACTGTTATCGCTAAGTGTCGGCAGCCCCAATCCTTGTTCTCTTCCCTGCACTTACCAACTAAAAGAGAAGCCCAGGGAAGAGAGCAACCTGCAGTTAGTGCTGGCAGAAAGTCAGCTAGGCAGGGGGACATGGGGTGGTGAGCTAAGAGGAAGGCTTGAAGTCTTTGTTTCATGTAGACATTTCAGTTCTCATTAGAACGCTGAAGCTGGACTCTTCTGTTAGCGATGTTAAGGGGAAGCTATACATCCTGGTAGACAGTATTCTACTTAAGTGTTTTCCAAGATTTAAATAATGATGACCCGTCATCAGGATAGGTCATCAGTATCTGATCATTGGGGTCGGACACCCGGGACCCCCACCAATCAGCTGTTTGAGAAGGCACCGCCACTCCAATGATCGCCGGAGCCTTCTCCATGCTCACCAAGCACAGCGCCGTACCTTGTATAGTGGCTGAGCTTGGTATTGCGCTCAGCCCCATTTACTTCAATGGGGCTGAGCTGTGCCTAGGCCATGTGACCTGATGAACGTGTCATCACTCGACCTAGGAAATGCATTGAGAAGGCAGCGGCGCTACTGCGAGCACCGCTGGCTTCTCAAACAGCTGATTTGGGAGGGGTCTCGGGTGTCGGACCTCCACCAATCAGATACTGGTGACCTAAGTCTCAGAAAACCCCTTTAACATTGAAAATAAACATTAAAAAAAAAACTGTTACACTAGTTCAATTCACTAAAATATTATCTTAAATCTGTTAATGGGAGTCTGTCAGCAGTTTTCTGCTGCTAGGTTCTAACAGCTCCTGCATATGCCAATGAGTCCTCATATTCATGAGCTCACTGTTCTCCCCTCCCACCCGCCTCTGATTGACAGTTTTATTTCCACCTGAATCAGCAGCAGGTGGGCGGGGAGAGCCAGGAGCTCATGAATATGGGGACTCATTGGCAGGAGCTGTTCAGAACAAGATTTTAGCCAAATGGCTGGATCATTTAAAGAAAGTGACCCAGCATTTTGCTAAGGAGATCTGTGACTAGTTTATGTTGTCCTTAGTTAGGACAACATAAAACGGGTGACAGATTCCATTTAAAATATAACCTAGATTAATTCATTGTAATGACAACTGTGAAAACTGGCATACATACGTTGCGTGCGTATATATATATATAATTAGTGTGTGTGTGTTCTTTATTGTGCTTTTATAACCTGTACTATCTTGTGATGTCTTCTAGGTCATGAAGACACGTTTGGCTGTGGCAAAGACAGGACAATATAAGGGAATGTTTGACTGTGCAAAACAGATTCTGAAAAAAGAAGGTGTGCTGACCTTTTATAAAGGCTATGTACCCAATATCCTGGGCATCATTCCTTATGCCGGCATTGACCTTGCCATCTATGAGGTAGTCCTTCTTTTTTTTTTCCTTTTTTATGTTTCTGCGTTGTTACGGATTGTACAGAAATTCCCATCTTTTTTTTTTTTTTTTCTCCCCCCTCTAACCAAACACCAGCTAGTTCTTCAGCTCTAGAGAATAATATTTTCTATGAAGAATATTATATAGAATATGATATTGAATAACACATTTTTACTTCTAAGGTTTACACAACACACTGCTTAAAGAGGTTGTCCGGTCCCAAAATCGAATCTAAATTTTTTCTGTGCTCCTAACACCCCTCACCATGCATACATATGCCCCCAATACCTGTTTTTCATGTCCGGGCTTCCCCCTGGAAGATATAAGACTATCCTGGCAGATCTGTTTACTTTCTCCCTTCTTGTATTTTTGAATACATAACTTTATTTATACACAAGCCTGGCTGCTCTGCACAGTGATGAGTCACAGTTTGGACACGCCCCCCACTCTGCTCTGCCTGCAGCAGCTACTCCTATAACTCCTGTGTCCATGTAACTACCCCCAGACATGAATCTACTTCACACCCTGAGTCTAAATCCCATTACTGACTGTCCACAGGCTCTGCCCTCGTGTGTATCTAATCCTATCCTGTGTGATACAGCCTGCTGAGCTGTGTATCTAATCCCATCACTGACTGTCTGCAGGCTCTTCCCTCACTAACTCCAGAGTGTGATAAACAGCTGGAATCTGCAAGCATATCCAATCACATCTGTATCTAATCCTATCTTGTATGTGTGCCTGATACACATCCTCTTGTGTGCGATACTGCCTGCTGAAGTGTATATCTAATCCCATCTTCTATGATACTGCCTGCTGAGCTGTGTATCTAATCCCATGTTCTATGATACTGCCTGCTGAGCTGTGTATCTAAATCCTTATGCACACGACCCTATCCATTTTGCGATCTGCATTTTTTTGCAGTCCCGTTAAGTTCTATGGATTTGAGGTCCTCATTTTGAAAACCAGAATAGGACATGTTCTGTCTTTACTGGAACTGACATACGGATGTAAAAAACACACTGACGTCCCTGTGCTTTCCACATCCGCATGTCAGTTCTGCGAAAGATAGAACATGTCCTATTCTGGTCCTCATAATGCAGATCTAAAACCCATAGAACTCAATGGGACAGCAAAACAAAAATGTGAATCGCACAGACCGCAAAACAGATAGGGCTCCTGCACAGAACCGTATCACTTATACTCAGTGACATCCACAGTGCCATTCAATTTTTATTTAATGCACTTAAATAGCGCTACTATATTCCGCAGCGCTTTGCTTTACAGACATTAGCATCCAACTGTCCCCAATGGGGCTCACAATGTAAGGTCCCTATCAGTATGTCTTCGGCGTGTAGGAGGAAACCAGAGCTCCTGGCGGAAACCCGCGCAACCACAAGGAGAACATACAAACTCCATGCAGATGTTGCCCTTGGTCGGATTCGAACCTAGTACCCCAGCGCTGCTAGGCATCAGTGCTAACCACTGAGCCACCATGCTGCCCAAAATAATTATACTATAAAGATGTTCACAATGGTAAAGTGCCATCCAGTGCCCCCACTATGCCATCCAGTGCCCCCACTATGCCATCCAGTGCCCCCACTATGCCATCCAGTGCCCCCACTATGCCATCCAGTGCCCCCCTTGTTTGCCATGCGGCGCCTCCCTGTTTGCCATGCATTGCCCCCTATGTGTCATCCACTGTGCCCCAGTGAAATCCAGTGCCCGCATGTGTCATCCTCATTGCCCCAAAGTACCATCCACAGTGCTTCCCCCCCCCACCCCCCCCAATATGCCAGTCAGTGCCCCCAGTGAGATCCACAGGATAGCAATCAGCCACTGTGGCTGGTCGCTATGCTGTCATTCCTGCACAGCGATTACATCGCGCTGTGCAAAAGTCAGTACAAGATTCACAAAGAAGCCTGTACACTGCAGAGAGCGGCTGGCAGTCCCGCGCATGCGCACTAGCATTCAGCATATTACGCTTGCGTGGTGAGTGAAGACGGCCGCCTGGCACTTTCTTCAGCAGGAGGCGGTGACGTCACTCGTGACTATCAGTCTCCTGCTCAAGAAAGGAAGAGAAGACAAGACTGACTTTGGCCGGAAGCAAAGAAAAGCCATCTGGAGGGACCACGTGATCAGGAGGCAGATCTCAAGAACGGCTGCACTCTGGAAGGTAAGTATGGGACCAATAATCTTTCCTCCACAGGTTAGCTTTTAATACCCAAAAAAAAGTTAAGCCCGGAGAACCCCTTTTAAGGGTCCATTCACACGTCCGTTGTTTCTTTCCTGATCTGTTCCGTTTTTTGCGGAACAGATCTGGACCCATTCATTTTCAATGGGTCCTGAAAAAAAACGGACAGCTCAATGTCAGATTTTTTTTCAGGACCCATTGAAAATGAATGGGTGCAGATCTGGTCCAGATCTGTTCCGCAAAAAACGGAACAGATCAGGAAAGAAACAACGGACGTGTGAATAAGGCCTAATACTGTCAATTAAAATGGTACCTAGCTTTTCTTACTTGATCAGTTTAAAGGGGTTATCCAGCCCCATATCAGTTTTATCTCCTCCCACCCTGCAAGGTGAAGCACACTACTCTGCTCCTTCTCACTCATTTCAGACTCCTAGGGACCACTGCTGTCTTCTCCACACTTCCAGGGCTGCTGGTAAACATCCAGAATGGACAGTGGTCATGTGCACTGCTGCAGCCTTGTGACTGGGCCAGGTGTGATGTGTCCCCCAAACACCATGTAACTATAATGGGTCATGTGCCTCTTGGGGGATACTTCACCACTACGGCCTTTCTTTGGCTGTCCATGCCAGATGTGTACCTGCAACACTGGAAGTCTGGAGAAGATGACAAAGACAGCAGTGGACCTAAGGAGCCAGAATCAAGTGCTGAAGAGCAGGAAAGTATGCTTCACCCCTTTGTTTGTTTTTAAAGATTGATAATCCCTTTGAAAAGGGGTTATCCCAACGATTAATGTAAAAAATTAAAACCAGACATCATATAGTACATGACAATCTATTTCTAACAAAGCTAGAACCAGCCCTGTACCTCACATGGATCCAGAGATCTCCTCATTCATTGCTCTGCTAGATTTATAGCAAGCTGACAGCTCAAGGGGAGTGTCTTTTCTGCTGCAGCTCAGGGGGCGTGTCTCAGCTCTCCCTATCACAGCTCAGGGGGCGTGTCTCAGCTCTCCCTATCACAGCTCAGGGGGCGTGTCTCAGCTCTCCCTATCACAGCTCAGGGGGCGTGTCTCAGCTCTCCCTATCACAGCTCAGGGGGCGTGTCTCAGCTCTCCCTATCACAGCTCAGGGGGCGTGTCTCAGCTCTCCCTATCACAGCTCAGGGGGCGTGTCTCAGCTCTCCCTATCACAGCTCAGGGGGCGTGTCTCAGCTCTCCCTATCACAGCTCAGGGGGCGTGTCTCAGCTCTCCCTATCACAATTCAGGAGGCAGTTGATGAAACTGAGCATGTGCGGCCATCTCAGTGAGTAGGACAAACACATATACGTTTTATTAAATAACTCAGTGGCTATACTAAATGTTTAATTACATGCAACTACAAAAGCATTCAGATGCAGGTGCTGGTTTGAAAACTGTAGAATAGTTTTTGTGGGACAACCCCTTAAAGGCTTTGTGCACACAGTCATTAGGCTTCAGTGTTTTGCAAAAAAAAAAAAAAGTGTTTTTTGGCCAAAAACACTGCAAACAGCTGGTATATTAGCTTACAGTGAAATATAAAATGCAAAAACTAGTGGCATTTCTGTTGTATTTTATATATTTTTTTGCTTAGTAAATTTCTTTTTAAATGCTGTACAAGCCTTGTGTTTTTTTTACAAGCGGTTTTAAAAAGCCCTAATTTGACGGGATGTTTCATCCTTAGCAATAAGTACATGGCCACTGTACTGAGTTGCAATGCTTCCATGTGCACAGAGCATAAAAAAAGTGTTTATTATGGCTTTCCAACATTAGGCTGCAACTAATGTCAGTGAGAATTGCTGGTTTGCAAGGAAGTAACACCGTGAATGCTTCCCTCTCTTCGGCAGACCCTTAAGAATGCCTGGCTTCAGAAATATGCAACAGACTCTGCCAACCCAGGAGTGTGGGTCCTTCTAGGCTGCGGCACCGTTTCCAGTACCTGTGGCCAACTGGCTAGTTATCCATTAGCCCTTATCAGGACTAGAATGCAAGCTCAAGGTACGCAACCTCACACGTATCTCACCTCTGATCTTCTATGTGAAGAAATTCTATGTACAGTAATTCCTTAAAATACTTCTGTTGTTCGAGTTGCTGCCTTTATGAGCAGAGACAGTGCAGCATGAAGAATTTAAAGCTGATCTGACGTCTTGACATCCTGCCGTATTTAAGGGTCTCTGGTACTAGGGGCCAAAATGGCACAAAAATGTTTGTAGTGTTTGGCTGCTAGCAGCAGTGCAACAATACACTGGACTCAGTCACCGCTCCCGTTAGGGTCCATTCACACATCCGTGTGTGTTTTGCGGATCCGCAAAACACGGAAACCAGCAATGTGCGTTCCGCATTTTGCAGACCGCACATCGCCGGCACTAATAGAATATGCCTATTCTTGTCCGCTATTGCGGACAAGAATAGGACATGTTCTATTTTTTCGGGAACGGAATTGTGGACCCGGAAGTGCGGGTCCGCAATTCCGTATCTGGGCAAAATGCGGAATGGAATTGTGGATGTGTGAATGGAGCCTTACCCATTTGGACTGATTGACAGGTTGCTATGCATGCACTTATTCCTTATTCACCTGTCAATGTTTTGATCAGTTATTTCCATTAGTGATTGTGAGCCAAAACCAGGTGCAGATCTTTAAAGGCTATGTATATCTTTGGAGGCAGTTTTTGTTTATGATTGCATTGTACTCATTTTTTGGTAAAAATCATATTTTCAATTGGCCTTTTATTAAAAATATTGAGCCTTTTTGTCACAAAGGGTTAACAGTTTTTCTGCATCATTTCAATGGTGTGATTGGTACTTTCACTTTGTGCCGGTCATCTAATAAACCTCTTAGTAATTTAGAGAAGAGGTTTCCTCTTTTCTAGGTTATTAAGAGGTCATAAACACTTATTTAAGCCACATTCTTATCGGTATGATAAGAACTGAGCTATATAATGAGTGCTTAGTCACAGAGCAGAGATAAGGAGCCGTTAACTCCCCAAATGACGGGATAGCCACAGGCTGCTACTACAGCATCTCAGCTCTGAACACAAAAAAGGACTCCATATTTTTAATAAAGACCAATTGAAAAAACAATTTTTAGCTGAAAATAAGTACAATATAATAATAATAATAATTGCCCCCAAAGGTGTCCATAGCCTTTAACTTATGTCTGTGGAGGCTCCAATCCTGGTTTTGTCTCACAATCACTGATGGAAAACACTGACGTGTGAATGAGGCTTTATCCACAGCCGTCTGTCAATCAACACTGAGAGGTGGGGGCAGCGCTGTGCTTCCAGCTGATGCCATACTATGAGCTATAATATCCTGCCATTAAAGGGATTGTCTCACTTCAGCAAATGGCCTTTACCATGTAGAGAAAGTTAATACAAGGCACTTACTAATGTATTGTGATTGTACATATTGTCTCCTTTGCTGGTTTGATTCAGTTCTCCATCACATTATACACTGCTCGTTTCCACTAATGCAGCGGAGATACGAGGTGGCCGGGACAGGAGCTGCTGCGCATATGTGGCTATGCAGGCTCCCACAATCCCGGCCACCAAAGAGAGAGGCACTTTTTCCTATAGTGTGGAAGCATGGCCACCGCAGCTAGATTGCCGGGTGGTCGTAACCCTTGAATATCAGCAGTGTATAATGTGATGGAAAAATGAATCCAGCCAGCAAAGGAGGCAATATGGACAATAACAATACATTAGTAAGTGCCTTGTATTAACTTTATCAACATGATAAATGCCATTTGTTGAAGTGATACAACCCCTTTAAGTGGCTAGGTTAGCTCAAGTTTAGCCTCCAAAAGGTAAAGTTCTGTTTTAAGAGATAAGTGAAAGGGGTTGTCCTGTCCAGCTAACCCCTTACCATATTTCTTGTTCCATTCTCTTAGACATGAAAGATGGACCTCATGGCACTTCTCTCTCTTCACATGTATATTATAGTCTTGCTTCCACCTCTTTAGCTATTGATAATGTTGTAACTGATCGTTAGTGGTTCCTAACTTTCTGCTATATCTTCTTCTATTTCAGCTTCAATAGAGGGTGCTCCTCAGCTAAACATGGGGGGCCTCTTCCGCAAGATTATAGCTAAGGAGGGTTTCCTAGGTCTCTACAGAGGAATTGGTCCAAATTTCTTGAAAGTGCTTCCCGCTGTCAGTATCAGCTATGTGGTGTATGAGAAGATGAAGGTGCATCTTGGGATCTAGAAATATCGAACTGCCAAGATTTCTCCTCAGGAACTCCAGTGTGTGTGTGTATAGTTTTGGCTGTGTGAATTCCTCAGTGAACTATGAACTCTTCATGATAAGAACCTCTGGACCTACTGAGCCATTGCCAGCCTATATCATGTGTATGGCAGTTTGTATTATTATAGCCTGTCATTTTCTACATTTGTGTCAGCCCAAATTTTTAAAGGTTATGCAAAATTTTGAAGCCAACATTCTGAATCCAATGTTGTTTGTTTTAGGGGGTTTTATATAGTTTTATGGTATTTTTATGTTGTGAAACATATATCTTTTTAATGTTTTTTTTTTTTTTTTTTTTTTTTGGGGGGGAGGGATATCCTTTTTAGCTAATACCAAAAAAGTAACTTGGTACCAACCAAGCAGCATATATTATCCTATATTGCTATATACCGACTAAGGTATATGGTAATCTTGCTATTTCTAGTCTTCTGCCACCAATACTGCTTTAATCTCAAGGGTACTGCCCTGTAGTGCACTCCTTCCATATTTTCTAGAACATCCTGCATACTAATATATATATATTTTTTTACTGTGACAGGTTTGTTTTAAGGTATAGCGTTCTAGGAAATGAGGACCCCTGCAATCCACATACATCATAAGTGTCTGTTCTTGTGCCTTATTTTAAAAGACCAAGCTGTAAAAACAGGATTGGCTGTGATCCTATAGTATGTTGTTTTTAGCCAGCCTGCTGGTCCACCGTCCATGCTCTGGATCAGCAGCATAGGAGACCCAATGAACAGAACGTCATGGCCCTTTTTATTCCCATGCAGGCATGATTGTCAGTCTTATACCCTTTACACAGTCCCGGGTTTATTGGCGATCATCACAGATCTTACTTATGAATATTTTAGTCTAACAAAACATGCGCTTTACGTCATGTGTCATTGCATTATATTTACAGCATGCAAGACCTGCTTGCTTTTACTATTGTATATAATCAGTGTATTTTATGGAAATTACATTCTGTGAGGAATATGAAAGCTGTGTTTGTGAATCTTGAAAGTGGAATTGCCTTTGAGACATTCCTCTTTCAGACTTTCTCTTCTTCCTTAGTCAATGGTACTTTCCCTATAGTATTATTACACACATGTTTAGAACGGACCACTATAACTAGATCTCAAAAATATAGTATTGGCCTTGTGGTTTAGACATGAGGAAGTTACAAAGGACACCTGTACGGCAGGTGGTAGAGCCATTTTGAAATTGAATCTAAGAAACTGGTGGCAAATTACCATTTCATCAGAATGTACTGTACTGCCAATAACCCATTGACATGTTACCTTCAGTGACTGAGACGTTCAAAAATGACAACCAAACGGCTTGGTGGCTGGGCCCCTGTGTTCGTGACTCCAGTACCGTTAGGTGCAAATGTTGAGTGTAGTAATAGAAATGATGAGGAGTAGTTTGTAATCCAACAGTTGAACATTTACTGAATTAATTGTCTTCAGGTAGTCAGTACAGATACAGTTCATTTGTATGGCATGAGTGATGACTCAGAAATAAGTTCAATAGTAGTATTCCTTTCATCAGGTTTAGGCAATTGTCAGTTGAGGAGTTCTCTTTAAGGCTGACATTTTACAGGCAAGACTTCTGTAATTATTCTAAGTCCAAACTATAGCACTCTGGTACTAAATATGCTGTTTTCTACTTATCTTGAGCTATCCAATAAGGGCGTTTCTCCCTCATGGCAGGCAAACTCTCTGTGACATTATTTGCAGGATGCTCTCTATATCCCAGAAGGTTTCTAGTGAATTAGGACAATTCTGTGCATCAATTAGGACAATTCTGTGCATCAATTATCCATTTGTGTCCTGGCACTCCTAAAGTTGCTCTCAGGCACTTGTGCTTGTGAAGTTCATAGGCTGGATTCAGCTGTAACACTCTCTAGGCTTCCTTCATATCGACATAGACTTACTGTCTTGTGCTTTGCTGCTGTAGATAAATGTTCGCTGTACTCCCTTAGGCTGGCCAGAACCAAGGGGTAGAAATGGCAGACTACCTGGTGGACGATGCCTGTTTCTCTCCTCCATACACTTGTTTTCCTCCTACATCACTTCAGTACACTACTCTACATTCTGCTCTCTGCTCTAAGCTAGACACACCCCAAGCTATATAAATGAGTGGCGCCAGCACCACCTAGGGGTGAATGGGTGTAATGACATTGCCAGCCTGATAAATAGGAAATACCATACATTGCAAATACATTAGATAAATAGGCAGATGTTTAAAGTGTCCCTTTTACACGCATATGTGGGACGCTGCATAGTTATCACACAGGAGTATAGGGGAAGGAAGATCTTGGCAGAGAGTGCAAATTCATTAAAAAAAAAAATTTCAGTCCTTAAATGGGTTATCCAGGAATTTATATTTATGACCTATCCTCTGGATATAGTAACATAGTATATAAGGCCGAAAAAAGACATTTGTCCATCCAGTTCGGCCTGTTATCCTGCAAGTTGATCCAGAGGAAGGCAAAAAAAAAAACCCTGTGAGGTAGAAGCCAATTTTCCCCTTTTTAGGGGAATAAAAAATTCCTTCCCAACTCCAATTAGGCAATCAAAATAACTCCCTGGATCAACGACCCCTCTCTAGTAGCTATAACCTGTAATATTATTACACTCCAGAAATACATCCAGGCCCCTCTTGAATTCCTTTATTGTACTCACCATCACCACCTCCTCAGGCAGAGAGTTCCATAGTCTCACTGCTCTTACCGTAAAGAATCCTCTTCTATGTTTGCGTACAAACCTTCTTTCCTCCAGACACAGAGGATGTCCCCTCGTCACAGTCCTGGGGATAAATAGATGATGGGATAGATCTCTGTACTGACCCCTGATATATTTATACATATTAATTAGATCTCCCCTCAGTCGTCTTTTTTCTAAAGTGAATAACCCTAATTTTGATAATCTTTCAGGGTACTGTAGTTGCCCCATTCCAGTTATTACTTTAGTTGCCCTCCTCTGGACCTTCTCCAGCTCTGCTATGTCTGACTTGTTTACAGGAGCCCAGAACTGTACACAGTACTCCATGTGTGGTCTGACTAGCGATTTGTAAAGTGGTAGGACTCATGTTCTTATCACGGGCATCTATGCCCCTTCTGATGCAACCCATTATCTTATTGGCCTTGGCAGCAGCTGCCTGACACTGATTTTTGCAGCTTAGTTTGCTGTTTATTAAAATTCCTAGATCCTTTTCCATGTCAGTGTTACCGAGTGTTTTATCATTTAGTATGTACGGGTGACTTGCATTATTCCTTCCCATGTGCATAACTTTACATTTGTCGGTGTTAAACCTCATCTGCCACTTATCTGCCCAAGCCTCCAATCTATCCAGATCCCTCTGTAGTAGTATACTGTCCTCTTCAGTGTAAATTACTTTACACAGTTTAGTGTCATCTGCGAAAATTGATACTTTACTATGCAAGCTTTCTACAAGATCATTAATAAATATATTGAAGAGAATAGGGCCCAATACTGACCCCTGAGGTACCCCGCTAGTGACAGGATAGGTCATCAATATCAGATTGGTGGGTGTTTGACACTGGGAACCTCCACTATTATCTATTAATAGGCTGTCAGTCTGTGAGTGAATCTGCCTCTTCCTAAGCTATATGATATCACCATTGCTCACATGGCCTAGTTGTAGCTCAGCCCTGTTCAAGTCAATGGGGCAGAGCTGCAATATCAAGCACCACCACTATACAATGTACGGTGCTGTGCTTGGAAAGCTGCCGGTAGCCAGTGAGCGTAGCAGCTCCCTGAAACGGCTGATCGGCAGCGGTGTCTAGTCTCGGAGTCCTGCCGATGTGATAATGATGACCTGTCCTATCCTGAGGATAGGTCATCATTATCAGTTCCTGGATAACACCTTTAATAAGGTCATACATATTAGTCTATTGTTGGCCAAACCTACTGAGAACGGCAGGTCTAATGCAGTGTTCCTCAACTCCAGTCCTCAGGGCCCACTTGCTGGTCATGATTTGAGAATACCCCACAGTACATATATCTCTGGTAAGTTCTGATTCATTGACACTAATTCTGTGACCTTCTCAATACAAAGGAAATCCTGAAAACATGACCGGCAGGTGGGCCCTGAGGACTGGAGGTGAGGAACACTGGTCTAACGTGTGTGGGGAGCCCGACTCATCCTCAACAGATAATGTTGGGGATAGGACGATGGATGAAGTGAGTATTTTCGTCCAATCCTTTTGGTTTCCCAGGAGATAAGCCACCGCAGAAGCTTTCTTATTGAATACACATGCATGTTCAGCCAACCCAAACAAGGATGTGTATTGGTGCTGTGAAAGATGGCCGAATGATCGTTAGGCTGACAGGTATTGAATGTATATGGTCGTCCTTACAATGTGGCAGTGGGTGAGATTTTAGTGCCTCGTATTTTGGGAGCTTGTGGAGCAGAGACTGAAGTCTAAGTGCCTGCCCTACTGGTTCTTGTTTACAAAAAAATCAACTAAATGCATTACTTTGCAAAGTTGTCACCGGAAAGTGCAAATTCTGAATTTCTGAATAAAATATTCTCATGGCGTCTTCAGTGAAAATTCTTTATATATTTTAGTATTTCCTGTTTGCTTGGACTCTGTCTTTTACAGTCTGTCAGGAAGATTTATACCTCTGACAAAGTCACCCACTATATAGCCATACAGTGGAAATGTCCATAGGCTCTCAGGTCAAAAAGCTGTACAGTGTCATATATGGGTTGAATTTACGATTGCAAATGTGCCAGAACTTTGGCCTCTGATTGAGCCAGAATTCTGATGCACATGCTTTACACCTAGGGTGGCCAGACGTCCGGTTTTAGGCTGGACAGTCCGTATTTCTGGTTCCCTGTCCTCCGTCCAGCGCAGGGCCTGGACGGACACAAGGATGTCCACCCTTTCAGTAGCTCACACTGTCTGAGCGTGAGCTGCAGCAACTGACTGAGGCTTCTCTCACCCCAGTCAGTCATTAGAGCCGCAGACATGGCTCCCTGTGGCTGACTGAGGGGAAGAGGAGCACACCGGCTGCCCCCAACTCGCCTTCCATTCAGAAAGTTCTTTCCTCTCCTCCCCCTGTTTTTTTCCCCAGCCAGCAATGGGGGCGTGGCTTCACAGGTTTGGGTCGTGGCAGGTGAGGTCCATCTTTCTGGGGTAAAGCCAGTGGCCACCCTATTTACACCACATCTATTTAGGCCTGGGTCACACATGACTGAATAGCTATGTTTTTGCCTTTGCAGATTTTCATGCAGCGTTGTACAGCACCAGCAAAGTCAATGCACATTTCAGAATATACTCCTCCACGCTGTGCCTTCAGAAAAAGCAAAAAATGTGCAGCGTTGCAGATTTGAAATCCGCAGCATGTCGATTTTATACAGCAGATTTCTCCTGCGGATTTCACCCTTTTGCTATAGAGATGGTAAATCCCATGGCTTTTCTGTAATACATAGTTTTGTTGTGGTTTATGCTCTGGGAAAAGCAGCAAAATCCGCAGTGGATTTTTCTGCTGGATCTTCAGTCACTTGTGAACCCAGCCTTGGGGTTTTAGACACTTTTTCTGCTGCACATGACAGGGGACTTAGCCGAAAGTGGGTTTAGCTCAACGCGAAAGGGAGCATGGTTTAATACGCGACCCCGTGAGGGACAATAACCAATGCCTTTACGCTGCTATTATGCCATAACAAAGTAATTATTGCAGACACCATAAGAGCACCAAAACTGTGCTGCCCTCCTGATTTACTATAACTTTCCCTAGAAAGTTATAGCTGAAGTCTACGCCAGCCTGTAATTGGTGTAGACTTCAGTTTCTGGTGCATGGCAGGACAGAGACGCACCTAAATTATTAAGAGGTGCATCTAACACCAGTGCAAGGAGACGAAGACTGGTGTATGGATGCACCATTCTTGATAAATGTCCTTCCATATGCAAAAGTTGTACCAGAATTTTGGTGCAAAGTATGCCAACTAGTAGGTGCCAGTGGTGTAGCTATAGGGCTCACAGTGGTTGCAATTGTGACTGGGCCCCTAAGCCGCGTCTTATAAAGTGAATACTAGTGAACGTTTCCATTCTCGAAGCACTCGCTAGTATGCAGGAGGAGGGGAAGTGAAGTGCTGTAGTCCTCCTCCCTGGTCTTCTCCAGGTCCGCTCTGCATTCAGTGTGAGGACGTAGTGTGTGGACTATGACCTGATGTTGTACGCAGTCAGGACCCAGTGCAGCACAGGCCCAGAGAAGACCAGGGAGTGTGGCTATAGGAAGGACTGCTGGACCTGCAGGAGAAGTACCGTAAGTGAAATTTTCTATTTTGGGTCTGATATGGGTGTCTGACATAGAGGTCTAAAGGGGGTCTGCTCTGAAAGGTAAGGGGGTATTTTTGTACTGGCACACAGGAGGCATTATAAGGAGAATTATTACTACTGAGGGACTATGGGGAACATGATTACAAGTATGGGGACAATGGTAGTGTTATTACTATTGGGGGCACTGTTAACACTAAGTGCACTCTGGCAGAAAATGATTGGTATTGGTGGGACTTTGGTTAGCACTATTACTATGGAGGGCACTCTGGCACAGTATCAGCTTGGCACAATTATTTTTGGGGGACATGCTTACAACACTTACTGCCAAGGAACCTGTTTGCTGGGCGCAGTTATTTTGTAGGTCACTGTGTGCCAATATTTATTCAAGATGGCACTATCTGTGTGATACTAGTATTTTCAGGGGGCCTGTTTCTGCAGTATAGTTTTGGGGAGCATAGCAGGCACAGTATTGGGGCTGGCAGGATGGGGTGTTGAGAAGGTGAGAGGATGATGGAAAAGTAGGAAACTAAGATGTCTGTTTGTCAAACAGCAGAGACAAGGGATCGCTGACAGAAATCAACATGGTGGTCTGGTCTGAGTGGAGAAGATGAGGAAACAACAACTAGTGCAGGATGTAAGGGTGCCGTTTCAATTTGTGCCTCAGCAGAAAGGCTAGGTGCACCCCTGCCCCTTGCCATAAAGTACTGGCCCCACCAGGGCCCATGAACCTTTAGCTGTGCCCCTGATAGATGCTATAAAGTTAGACTAGGGCTGCAGTAAACGAATATTTTTGTAATCGAGTATTCTATTGATTAATTTTTTACGATTAATCGGGTAATGTAATAATAAAAAAATTCATTAATAGACTGTTTCCTTTATAAAAACTCATCAGACCCCCTACCATCAGTTCCCAACACTCTTTGTTCTCCCCTGTGCGATCAGCCCTAGTGCATCAGTTCCCCCAGTGCCACCAGCTTGACCCCCCAGTGCCATCAAGGCATAAGCTGTGGAGCAGCATCATGGCTGGTAGATGCCAGCTACCACAATAAGCTGCATAACCCGCATACTGCTGTAAACTGGCACTGAGCCCTATCCCATATGTATAACAGAAAGCCAGGACATAAAGTGCCAACTAGGCTGTAAGTCTCGCCCCCTCCTCTGCACCAGTGTGACCTGTTATGTCATCCTCCAGTGCCAGCACATGGTACCAGCAGTGGCTGGCATCACCTGTTACACCAGCCCAACTCCCCAGGCTCCTCACCTCCTTCATCTTGTCCCGCTGTCGTGCCCCTGCCCCTGAGCCCACAGCCGTCATTCTCCTCCTGGATCTCCCCCTTGATCTGCTCGGGCGGCCGGTTCAGCGTGTGGTTGGCTTCCTGCAGCGCCCTCTCATGTTCCTCCCGGATCCAGGCGGGGGCCGTGGCGAACCCCGTCCTCTTCATCCTGCAGCCCAGGACCAAAGGGGGCGCGCTGCGGAGGAGGCTGCTGGAAGAACCCTCCACACTGAATGGCAGCAGACTGCCGACCGGCATGGCAGCTGGACGCGCGCACAAAGTTTCCCTCAGCGGAGTGCAGCAAGGTATGGGCCGGCGGGTGACCATGGAGCGGTGAGTTAGCAAGCGCTTCACTCCCGCTCCGTGGTCACATGACACAAACGAATCCTCGATGCAAAAAATTTGCATCGCGGATTCTTTTGTGTCAAATTACTCGATTTAATCGAGTAATCGTTTCAGCCCTAGACTAGACAGTAAAAGAGCACAATATTTATTATCCAGCATCAACCACTAGAATATGTATGGGGCTAGAAGTTTGCCCTGTCTATATTTTTATGGGATCCCTCTCTATGGAATAGGGTAGCAGATGGTGCTATTCCTTACAGCAAAAAAAAGATGTCCCAAAGTGCCAGATTAGAGGAGTGATCTTCAGATCAAAAATTATCCTCCTTTGGCCTCCATTAGGTAAATGGGGACCTATGGATAAGCTTGATGTATGTGCCAGAAGCTTTCCCAGCACATACAGGAAACAAACACTGGAGTGGGAATGTAACCCTTTGGGGGCAGTGTGAACCCCAGAACTGTGGCATCTTTCTGCTGCATACTGTAGTGTGCCAGTCTGTGTCCATGCCATAGGTTGCACAGAATCTGTCTCGCCATCCCTTGTGGACCTTAATCGGCATAAGGTAATAAGAGCTAAATTGTTACCTTCCATATAAAATGTTTTGGTTGACTGCATGGCTGCTGCTCTAAATGCATGGGATCAGAAATTGCTAGGCAGACAGGGACAGTCAATTACTCTTCACAGCTCCTGACCATTGAATTACACATATCCAGAGCAGAGGACGAACTATTGGAATGGAAACCCTCAGCAACTGTGAAATAGTATGGCTGTTAGGAACGTCTAGGACTCCAGATTCAGGTACCATGTGGTTAGAGGGGTTAATACTAAAGATAACCTATATAGCGCCAACATATTCTGCAGCCCAACATGTACAAACAAGGTGGACATTACAGATTGAAAAGTCAACAATACATAGAATAGGAGTGAGGGCCCTAGAATAGGGTGAGGTGTCCTAATTTATAATCTCTTTGTTATGTTATCATTTAAAATCTTGTGAATCCAATTTCTATTAGGGTTCTTTGACACGAGCGTACAGGGCCGTCTTTAATATTGATTGGACCCTGGGCAAGAATTTACTTGGGCTCCCTGGATCCTGTCTTCCCACCCTAGCATGCAATCACGCCCTCCACCACAGCCTCATAGAAGGCCCCATTAGCCTCATAGAAGCCCCCAGTAGCCTCATAGCAGCCCCCGTTAGCCTCATAGCAGCCCCCATTAGCCTCATAGAAGCCCCCATTAGCCTCATAGCAGCCCCCAGTAGCCTTATAGCAGCACCCAGTAGCCTCTCCATCAGCCCCCAGTGCCTCTCACTAGCCCCCAGAAGTGTCCATAAGCCTCATAAATAAAAAACTCTTACCTCTCCTGCTCCTGGACGCCGCCGCTGCTCCTCTCCTCCAGCGCGATCTGCATCCTCCTGCTGTAGGCTGTGCTGTGAAGGCTGCGCACAGCGTGACGTCACAGAGCGCCTTACGCTGTGCGCAGCCCTGCACAGCCGAGGACCAGGAAGCGGTGAGTACAAAGCCTTCACCGCATCCCGGTCCTCCGGTACTAATGAGCGCTTCCATAATGGGGGAAAAAATGCGTCTTATGGGGTGAAAAAGAGGCAGCTGCCTTGGGCCCCCCAGGAGCAACTGGGCCCAGGGCAGCTGCCCTTTTGCCCAGTGTTAAAGACAACCCTACGAGCGGATGCCATGCGGGTAATCCGCTGCGTGAAAGAGAGCCAAGCCCCGTTCTGTACAGCAGAGACACGGAGCATTAACATGATTGATAATGCTCTGTGATCTTTTTACTACAAAGTCACGGTGACAACTTTATCTCACTGTGATTTTGTAGTAAAAAGATCACAGAGCATTATCAATCATGTTAATGCTCCGTGTCTCTGCTGTACAGAACGGGGCCTGGCTCTCTTTCACGCAGCGGACTACCCGTGCGGCATCCACTCGTGTGTCTCACTTCAGCAAATGCCATTTATCATGTAGATAAAGTTAGTACAAGGCGCTTCCTAATGTATTGTGATTGTCCATATTGCTTCCTTTGCTGGCTTGATTCATTTCCCCATCACATTATACACTGCTTGTTTCCAGGGGTTACGACCACCCTGTAATCCAGCAGCGGTGGCGTGGGTGCACACTATAGAAAAAAAGTGCATAAATAAATGACACTGGCTGACCTGTTACATGTGTGCTTGGCAGCTGAAGGCGTCTGTTTTAATATATGCAAATGAACTTCTAGGAGAAACGGGCGAGTTGCCATTACACCTAGAGGCTCTTCTCTCTCTGCTCATTTGCATATATTAAAACATCATTTTTCTCAGCAATGCGGGCACATATGAACATGGGACCAACACAGATGCCTTCAGCTGCCACGTTCACGTGACTACTTTAACACTGGTGTTTTGGCTTTCCATTTGTGAGATCCGTCATGGACTCTCACAAGCGGTCCAAAACGGATCAGTTTTGCCCTAATGCATTCTGAATGGAAAAGGATCCGCTCAGAATGCATCAGTTTGCCTCCGATCTGTCTCCATTCCGCTCTGGAGGCGGACACTAAAACCCTGCCTGCAGCGTTTTGCCGTCCTCCTGACGAAGCGGAGCCAAACGGATCCGTCTTGACACACAATGTAAGTCAATGGAGACGGATCCGTTTTCTCTGACACAATCTGGCACAGTAGAAAACGGATCCGTCCCTCATTGACTTTCAATGGTGTTCAAGACAGATCCGTCATGGCTATAGAAGACATAATACAACCCGATCCGTTCATGACGGATGCATGCGGTTGTGATATTGTAACGGAAGCGTTTTTGCAGATCCATGACTGATCCGCAAAACACGCTAGTGTGAAAGTAACAGGTCAGCCAGTTTCATAGGTTCAAATCAGCTTTAAGCGTTGGTGTGGCATGCAAGTTCTGTTTTGCTTGTATACATATTCTGTGATGTACGCCATTTTGCTAAATTTCTGCAATTTCTAATCCTACTTTTTTGTTGGATTCAAAGCTTAAAGTATCAGAAAACGGATTACCAACCATCCCATAAAGCAGGCATGTCCAAAGTCCGGCCCGCGGGCCAATTGCGGCCCGCGGTCCGGAGTAAAACGCCCCCCCCCCAGAGGTTTGATTAAATCATGGGTATTCCGGCCCCCGGCCCCTCTCACCAGTCACCGCCAGCTACTCACCGGGAGCCCACAGCTTCACAGGAAGAGGCTGAATCAGCAAAGGCCAAATCTCGCGGCGAGGTCCGAGATCACGCGGGATTTGTTCTTTGCCTTCACAGAGAAGGAAAGCCGAGATCTCACAATGTCCGAGATCTCGCGGGATTTGGGCTCAGGGAGAAGGAAAGCCCAAATCTCAGATGTCACGAGATCTCTGACGTCACAAGATCTCGGACAACGCGATATCTCGGCTTTTCTTCTCTTGTAAGGCCAGAATATCGGCCCAAATTATCTTACTGCACATAAAACATATTTGTGATCGGTTAAGTAGCAGTTTGTTGAGGTCTCCTACCTCCACGGATCACATTACCCCCAGAGGACATTTATTCAGTGTGAAGGTCACAAATGTAGAAGAAAAAATTTATTAAAACGTTTCTGGCTGCGTTCTAGCGCTGAGTTCCAGGTCCAAACATCATAATCAAAGTCATCACCAATTAACGTCGCCTTTCCTTCTCCCTGCGCCTCCACACTTACAGCCACAAGGCCAGGGCGACCATAAGGGCTATTGAGCCTATTTGAGTCTATTGAGGAAAAAAACACACACTTGCAGGCTGGGCTGTGAACTAAAGCAGAAAAGGGGGCAGAATCCGAATCAGTGGTAGCAAGCTGTCATACCCTTCATTAACCCCTCACTGTACGTCACTGGGCTAGAATCTGAATATCTGATTGTGCTCCTAGTACTCTCTACAAATAACTTCTCCCCATCTGGCCAATTTTTATAATGGCAACTACAAATAAGAAACGAAAAGTTGACAGTGAGGGACGCCGCTTCCAGGACAGGTGGAAAGTGGAATATTTTTTCACTGAAATAAGGAATCACTGTGTTTATCTAATATGCCAAGAGACTGTGGCTGTTAATAAGGAATTTAATGTCAAGAGACACTACCAGTCGAGACACAGCACATACGACAAGCTAACAGGGCGCGACCGCAGTGACGAGGTGAAGCGACTTGAAGCTGTTTTAATGTCACAACAGCGATTTTTTACAAGAGCCCATGAGTCAAATAAAAATGCCACAAGGGCTAGCTATGAGGTAGCAACGTTAATTGCTAAAAATTGCAAATCTTTTGTTGAGGGTGACTTTATTAAAGAATGCGTTATGAAAATTGTGCAGAATATCTGTCCCGAGAAGAAGTCAGAGTTTTCCAACATTTGCCTGGCTCGTAACACTGTAGCACGGAGAGTAGAAGAAATTTCATCAGATATTAAGAGACAGTTAACGTCAAAAGGAGTTGATTTTGACTTCTTTTCAATAGCCTGTGATGAAAGCACGGACCTCTCCGACACTGAGAGGGGTGGACGATGAAATGAATGTGACTGAAGAGCTACTTGACCTCCAGAGCCTTAAGGACCAAACAAGAGGAACAGATTTATTTGTTTCTGTTAGTTCTGCCATAGATGACATGAAACTGCCTTGGAACAAAGTTACTGGGATAATTACTGATGGGGCACCTGCCATGGCTGGTGAACGAAGTGGATTATCAACCCTAATCTGTAACAAGGTGATCGAAGAAGGAGGCAAAGCTATTAAACTGCATTGTATCATTCATCAACAAGTTCTCTGTGCTAAACATCTCAAATATGACCATGTTATGAAACCGGTGCTAAAGACCATTAATTTTATTCGCTCTAGAGCCCTGTGCCACCGCCAGTTTAAACAGTTTCTACTGGATATCCAGGCTGAATACGAAGATGTTTTATATCATAACGATGTAAGATGGCTCAGTCGAGGGTCTGCACTGCAGCGTTTCTACTCTCTCAGAAACGAAATTGGAGAATTCTTGGAAACAAAGGGACAACCGATGCGAGAACTATTTGATCCTATTTGGCTGGCTGATTTAGGGTTTCTAGTCGACATAACAAAAGAGTCATATCTACCTGGAAAAGAGTCATATCTACCTGGAAAAGAGTCATATCTACCTGAGAAGAGTCCTGGTTATTCATAATCTCCTGCTCTCCCCGACCATCTGCTGATGATTGGCAGTTCTCTCCTAGAGAGAAAGGGAACTAGGTAGAAGACTCAGTCATCAGAAGGAGGCAGGAATCTATGAATAACCATGACTCTTCTCAGGTGGCCGGGACTCTTCTCCAGGCCCAGTCTGCAATGATTGTAATGTTGGTTCTTGGCAACCACTTACTTTTAACTTATAAATGACAGACCGCTGAAATCAACTCACCTGTCTCACCACTTTATTCTGCCTTTAGTATAGTATGGGCGGAATAAAGTTGATGACAGGTTCCCTTTAATGTCAGTTGGTCAATCAGTTATAAATATATTTGAACATATGAGCATACTTGGTGTTATGTTCCTGTTCACATTTTTGGAATTTAAAAGTTAACAGACAACCTTGTAATGCACTGTTTCCGACATATTTCTGCCTCCTGTTTCTTATATTGAAGGCAGAGTGATTTAACACCTGTTTAGATTTGTCATCCAAGTCACAAAATGAAAGGTATGCCGTTTGCAATAAAATTTGCATAAAATAGTTAATTTGCATGTCATTTTAATGGTTCAAAGAATGTTGGGCAAAATGGTCGGCCCTCGCACATGTTCACTTCATCAAATCTGGCCCTCCTCGAAAAAAGTTTGGACACCCCTGCCATAAAGGGATTGTCCAGCTTTAATCCACTTTTCTGCAGCCCCACTTCCCTGTCATACCTGTGGAGGGGAACCTACTTACCTGCTTGTTGTTGCTCCATTCCGGCTCCTTCAGTCCACAGCGCCAAGTTCCTTGCTTGTCAACTTTTGGAATGAATGGAGTCATGTCTGTTACTGCAGCCAATTACTGGCCACAACAGTGACGTGTCCCACAAACAGTATGTTGCTGGGGCAGATGAAGCTTGGGGGACTAAGACGTTGTAGCAAAACCTAAACTAAAAATTACGGTAGATGTAAATGGTGCAATTGAAAAAAAAAAAAGACTTTTCCACAATAAACAAGCCACCACATAGCAACATTGAGGGATAAATAAAAAGTTATGGGCCATGCAATGTGACGATGAAAAAAATGGCTTGGTCATTATATAGGTTGTCCTACATAGAAGCTGAAGAACTGCAATGGCCAATTGAAAAAACAAACAAACACCTGTTTGTGATGCTGTAGTTCCCAAGACGCTGCTCAGTTCCACCCTGGACTGGTGGAAGTAGTCTGGTCTCGTAACTGCTGCAGCCAATCACTGGTCTTAGTTACCTGTCACTAATGATACCTTGCCATTCCATTACATGTGACTGCTGAGGCCAATGACTGGTTGCAGCGGTCACTAGACCAAGCCACTTCTGGCCTGGTGGAAACTGCGAACTGGGCAGCAGTGTAGGAACAGCGGGACTCCGTTCAGGTGTGTAGTTGTATTTTTTTTTTCTTAATTGGCCACAGGTTATCACCATTGGGTTGTTGGCTCCTAGGCTGAAGAACATTTCCCCTTCTTGTGGTAAAAATTGCTTCTAGGATCGGTTGCTGGTGGCCATTTTAAGTCATTCCCAGATAACCCCTTTAAGTGACGAATTGGTTTGGCCAGTCAGTTTGATAAGGGGTTAAGTGAAATTACAGACAGAGTTGACTTGAGCCTATAATTATAGCTTCATTTTTATCATTTCCATTTAAGGCTACTTTTTGCTGGATCCGGCAGGGTTCAGCAGAAACGCTTCCGTTACGAATAATACAACCATATGCATCCGTTATGAACGGATCCGATTGTATTATCTTTAACATTGCCAAGACGGATCCGTCATGAACGCCATTGAAAGTCGATGGAGGACAGCTCCGTTTTCTATTGTGTCAGAGATAACAGATCCGTCCCCATTGACTTGCATTGTGGGTCATGACGGATCCGTCTTGCTCCGCATCCCAGGACGGAAAGCAAACCGCAGCATGCAGTCTCACGGTATGAGAACGGAATGCATTTTGGAGCATTCCGTTCTGTTCAGTTATGTTTTTTCCCCATTGACAATGAATGGGGACAAAACGGAAGCGTTTTTTTCCGGTATATTCTGTAATACAGTATTTATAAGCGACGCTCAATTGTCTAAGCTGTAATATATTGGCTGTCCTTGATTTTTGGCCAACTTGTCTAGATGCGATGAGAGTCTGACCTGTCTCTTTAACAAGGGCAATGCACTATACTGGAACACTTTTGGCGATTTTCAGGAAATCTACCATGAGAGCGGATAGTAAAGCAGCACTTAAACTTTACTGCACATAGCAGCTAATAGAGAAGGTGCAATGTATGGTTAGATTTCCATTTAAATTCTAATGTTATTGCTTGAATAACAGGTCAATCACTCAGTTTTACAATTTTGAAGCGAGGGTGTAGAGGTCAGTACACACTTCAAACTAAACATCACAGGCAGAAGAGGATAATTTGCTTACAGGATGTATCAGTTTTCAGCGATTTGTATGCCTTCCAGCTATCGTAATGGTAATCAACACAAATCAATCAACAATAAAAAGATTTTGCAATAATGTGAAGACAATAATTGGCTGCAGTGGTCACATACCCATATCAACCGGTCATCTCTGGAGCAGAAAGTAGAGAGCGGCGGGGATCAGGCAGCCTCTGAATGGGCATGGTGGGGGATCCATCAGGTGAGTATGACTTCTATTATTTTCACACCATTCTTAGCAGTTTTAAGTGTTTGTTTTTTGGGGGGTAAAATCCCTTTAAAGTAGTTATCTAGGTTTACACAAAAGGACATCCGTTTCATCCAGCAATTGGGTTACATTGGTTATTGCCCTTTAGCACCATTTGCTTGAGTGGGGATACACTACAATGCAGGACACAGATATTTTTTAATTTTTTCTATGAATTATCTACCTGACATTATGACCACTGTTAGTCCAGAGGTGTAAGAATCACAGAGACCGAACCCTAGGCAGGTGCTTTCAACTGTGTCCTCCTCAGGATTCAGATCCAGTTCAAATTTCTGGCGGAGCACAGAGAAACTCTGGTAATCCACAAGCTGCTTTAGGCTACCTACACACGGGTGTGGGCTGGGTAACAGAAATTCTGCATTGAAAAAAATGTGGGGAATTGGGTCTGCACAACCTGTATGTGGTGCACATCACTATGGCGAAATACATATACAAACGAAAAATACAAATGTGATAGCACTCTGCATCCAGCAATTTGCCTCCATGCTGGATGAGGCATTGGTGTACATTTTGGCCAAAGCGTAGTAAGCCACTCACCACGTTAAGGTCGCCTCTATTTGAGTGGTCCCTAACACTAGTTCCTACCTGTTTATGGGCCATGACAGCCACACAAAATCCAGGGAATGCAGGTCAGCGTGCACGCCAAGCACACGGATCCAGGGATGCAGGTACCAACATGCACGCTGAGCCCACCATATACTTCTCCTGGAGCCAAATGGCTACTGGTAGGTTCTATATAAGCAGACTCAGTTTTATACTGACTTTAAAACCAGCCTCCAGGACAGATTGACTGGTCAGGTGTGCAATGACTCCAAGGAGATCGCCACGCCTCCAATATATACTACAAAGAAAAAATGTGGGGAATTGGGTCAGCACAACCTGTATGTGGTGCACATCACTATTGCGAAATACATATACAAACGAAAAATACAAATGTGATAGCACTCTACATCCAAAGCAGAGTGTGCTTGGCGTGCACGCTGACCTGCATTCCCTGGATTTTGTGTGGCTGTCATGGCCCATAAACAGGTAGGAACTAGTGTTAGGGACCACTCAAATAGAGGCGACCTTGACGTGGTGAGTGGCTTACTACGCTTTGGCCAAAATGTACACCAATGCCTCATCCAGCATGGAGGCAAATTGCTGGATGCAGAGTGCTATCACATTTGTATTTTTCGTTTGTATATGTATTTCGCCATAGTGATGTGCACCACATACAGGTTGTGCTGTCCCAATTCCCCACATTTTTTCTTTGTAGTATATATTGGAGGCGTGGCGATCTCCTTGGAGTCATTGCACACCTGACCAGTCAATCTGTCCTGGAGGCTGGTTTTAAAGTCAGTATAAAACTGAGTCTGCTTATATAGAACCTACCAGTAGCCATTTGGCTCCAGGAGAAGTATATGGTGGGCTCAGCGTGCATGTTGGTACCTGCATCCCTGGATCCGTGTGCTTGGCGTGCACGCTGACCTGCATTCCCTGGATTTTGTGTGGCTGTCATGGCCCATAAACAGGTAGGAACTAGTGTTAGGGACCACTCAAATAGAGGCGACCTTGACGTGGTGAGTGGCTTACTACGCTTTGGCCAAAATGTACACCAATGCCTCATCCAGAAATTCTGCATTGTTTTATTTCTCTGGTGTATGTAGTATGTAGGTCTATGTAGGAAATACTGTACACGAGAGCAGTGTACAATGACCCCCACATGCACCAATGTATGCAAATTTGCCTCCTACCCCTTAGCAAGATGCCACACACACAAGATGGCGTTCCCAACCACCACCTTTTATTCAGGTGTCTCCTTACTTTTGAACCACCCTGTATATATAATTCATAGTTTTTCATATTTTTTTATTATTTTTTCTACAATGTAGAATAAAGGGGTTCTGCAGTTTGTTTAAACTGATGATCTATGCTCTGGATAGATCATCAGCATCTGATCGGCGGGGGTCCGACACTCGGGACCCCCGCCAATCAGCTGTTTGAGAAGGCAGCAGCGCAGCCTTCTCACTGTTTACCGCTGGCCGAGTGACATCAAGACTAGTATCAATGGCCTGGGCAGGGCTAAGCTCCATTCAAGTGAACAGATCTTAGCCCCACCCAGGCCAGTTGATACTAGTCGTGACGTCACTGGGCCAGCTGCTGGAGCACCGCTGCCTTCTCAAACAGCTGATCGGCGGGGGTCCCAGGTGTCAGACCCCCGCCGATCAGATGCTGATGATCTATCCAGAGGATAGATCATCAGTTTAAGCAAACTGCAGAACCCCTTTAATTTTGAAGATATAAAATTGATGAAGGAGCACATATGGAATTAACTAGTAAACCAAAAAGTGTTAACCAAACCAAAATATGCTTTATATTTTAGATTCTTTAAAGTAGCCCCTTTTGCTTTGACAGCTTTGTACACTCTTGACATTCTATCAACTTCATGAGTCACCTGAAATGGTTTTCGGTTAACAGGAACGCCTTGTTAAGAGTTCATTTGTGGAATTTCTTGCCTTAATGTGTTTGAGCACATCTGTTGTGGTGTGCAGATGTAGGATTATTAAACAATTTCATAGGGTTAAACCCTATTCCACTACTGTTCTAATCCACATTATGACAAGAACCATCAACTAAGTGACTAGAAGCGACATCAATATTTTAACACATGAAGGTCACTCAGTCCGGAAAATTTTTATAACTTTGAAAGTATCCTCAAATGCAGTCATAAAAACCATCAAATGCTATTGTAGTGTCCCACTACGTAAGGGTGGGCACTACTCAAGGGTCAATTGGGTCACGTTGTTCTCCACCTCCTGTGGAACATGGTCATTGTATTTTATATTGTATTATAATGTGTTTTTTCATATTATCTCCTGTGTACCAGGCCTGTTAGGGGTGTAGTTCCTCCTCCTAGGCAGTAGAGGAAGCTACGGAACCCCCTAGTATATATAGTCAGGTCTAGTCCAGGGAAAGGGTGTGTGGTCAGAAGCCAAGAGTCACTTCAGCCAGGCAGAAGCTGAGGATCAGCTTCTGACATGCAGCTAGATAGCCCAGGCTCCTAGCTTGCCACCAGGGGAAGAAGTTACCTCCTGAAGATATAATTAGCACCTTAAGAAGTACAGAGCAGAGCCATTTTTATCCAGCCAAATAGAAAGCTGAAGGGCAGAAGGATATTTACAGCAAGAGGATATATACCAGAGGAAGTTTTCCCTACCCAAGGATAAAGCCAGCAATAGGGCATACGGGCCTTGATGAAAGCCAGACAGCATCTGAGGAAAGTGCAGCCTGATCTGTAAGTGTTATTCCCTCTGAGTATCTTGCAAAGACTTTGCCTGCCATTTATGTGAAGCCTGCCTGTTACCAACCTTTTTACATGTGGAACTAACTAAAGACTGTATATAGTTGAACTGTTCAGTAAAAGAAGTTCTGGTTCACTGCAACTTTGTGTACCTCAATTATTCCTACAACAAATCGGTGTGCCACCGTTACCGGCACTGGCGTCACGAACTTTAAGGGATCTTGCCACAGGCACACTAAACCTACAACACCCAGGGCACCTCACCTACCACCTGGCCTGGTCCTTATACACAGAGAGTGCCCCAGAGGATCCATGTGCCAGCCTCTCCATCACTGCTGTACGCCTGCCCAGGGTATATAAAAACTGTGAGTACCAAGAGCAACCCTCGGTTTGTTAACTACCCCTGTGACCTCACATTCGCTCACCCTGCAGGGCTGCGTACTGCACTATGATAAAACCGGCTTTCACGAGGACCACCAAAGGAAAGGAAGGTCAAGAGTTACCTAGACTGTAGAGGCTAAGTCTATTAGTTATTACCAGCCTCAGTTAGAGGTTATTAGTTATTACCAGCCTGAAGTTAGAACCTACATGAATGCTTTACAGAGATCAAGTCCCAGACACATCTCAACACCAACTGTTCAGAGGAGCCTGTCAGAATCGTTCCAATTGCCATGTCTTTGTATTTCTACATGTGTGGTTACCGCTGTGAAGCAGTGTAATGGTGTGGGGATGCTTTGGAGGTGACACTTTGTGTTTTATTCATGTCATGGCACATGTCACCAGCATGGCTACTTCAGGATTCTGCAGCAATATACCATCCCATTTGCACTTAGTGGCACCATCCTTTGTTTTTCAACCGGACAATAGAAACTTCTTAGGGCTCTTTCACACGAGCGGATGCCGTGTGTGGAATCCGCTGCGTGAAATACAGCCAAGCCCCGCTCCGGACAGCCGAGACACGGAGCATTACATGATTGACAATGCTCCGTGCCTCTCTGTGATCTTTTTACTACAAAATCACGGTGACAACTTTATCTCACTGCGATTTTGTAGTAAAAAGATCACAGAGCGGCAAAGAGCATTGTCAATCATGTTAATGCTCCATGTCTCTGCTCTCCGGTACGGGGCCTGGCTGTCTTTCACGCAGCAGATTACCCACACGGGATCCGCTCGTATAAAACAGTCCTTAGTCTCTTGGAAAGCCATTCTAGGTGACTACCTCATGAAGCTGATTGGGGAGAAGGCCAAGAGTAAAAAGCTGTCATCAATGCAAAAGCGGCCTACTTTGAAGAATCTAAAACATATTTTGGTTTAACACCTGTTTGTTTAGTACTTATTCGATGTGTGTTCCTTCATCATTTTCATGTCTTCAATATAAATCTACAATGTAGTGAATTTGACTAAGGCATAGTACATAGTAGACCCATAGGCAGACCGGGATATTCAGTCCTAATGCACTCAAGAAAAACTGGCCTAAGTTAGATTTTTTGCGTTTCTGGAAGGCACTCAATCAAGGGTCAAGGTGACACACATTGCCTCTTACATCTGAACCTTCTTTTATGTTTCCCCAAAAATCCATTAGGCTTCTAGAAATCTGGCAGAGCATTAGCACTATCCACTATTAAGTATGTGGTATGATAAATGACTTAAAGAGGAAAAAAAGCCCAGAAATAATTTTAACATTGATTTATAAAATATACATATAGATATATCTACATTAAAAGTTTAGCATATTCATTTTATATATTCTTTATTGACAGTGTTACTGTGTGAAATAAAGCCAATTCAAAGCCAGAGATCGAATTAAAAGCGCATGTATTAAAGGGGTTCTCCGGGCTCTCCTATGTTCATGACCTATGCTCAGGATAGGTCATCAATATCAGATCGGCGGGTGTCTGACATCCGGTGCCCTCGCCGATTTAGCTGTATAAGGAGACTGCGCACGCAGCATGTGCATGTGCTGTCTCTCTTCCCGCTCACCGCTGCTGTCTATGGCAAAGCAGCGTTGAGCAGGAAGAAAGACGGGAGCAGTCTCCTCATACAGCTGATCGGCGAGGGTGTCGGGTGTCAGGCCCCCGCTGATCTGATATTGAGCATAGGTCATCAATATAGGAGGGCCGGGGGAAACCCTTTAATGTCAAATTGCTTGATTGACGTAGGATACATTTGTTGCAGAAATTTCTGTGACCGAAAATCAGTTTCATGAATCTGAATAGTGTTGTTTCTGTAGCAGATGCATTGATTTCTGCAAACTGCCAGTGGAAAGAGATACAGGGTATTCTGAGATCCAGATCAAAAAGCAATATTTGAATCCCAAATTGCAAGACATTTTAAGTCTTATCGTACCATGCCTAGGAATTCTCCTCAAATGTTTATGAATGTCTCTTTTGCAAAAATTGTCAGCTGCAGTATGTGTGAATTTAGTCAAAGGCAGGTAACATCTGGACTTGTAATTTCATAATATAACACTAGAGGGTGACAGAGTATAACTTTGTGTGCACCTTGTGGTTGTTTTTTTCTCTCCGCATGCAGCATAAGAGCAGTGCCATTTCAACCTCTTCTAGCAGGCCAGGGTTATGACTGTAATAAGAACAACCAATGACACAGATTACGGGCTGATTTATGTACTCCCCAATAATGTACAGCATTGCCCGTACAATCTACTGCTCTGTGCCTGGTAGACAGGGCAGTCTGGGATCAAGCTTATTCTGGAGTGCCTGCATAACTACATATAGCTTCTGTCATCCAACTTGAAAGTATGGGAATAATTTGTTCAGAAACTCTTTGTGATATAAAGCAGGCAGGTCACTGAGTGTCGTATGAGTAGCTGCCACTGCATTGTTATCCATCTCTGAGGTGCATATGTACATGGTAACTGATTGTGTTCCTGGGCCGCCGCCTTCTTCAGCTGCATATGGTACATGCAGCTGATCGGGAAAAAACAACAGCAGAAAAGCCAGTCTAGTAATCACATGTTTACAGCCTAGATTGCAGATTCAGCCGCGCAATGCAAAGGTAATTAGTACTGCTGAAAGTTTCTCTCTTCCATGTGTAAGCTGATACAAAGAATTTAGGTAAAGCCTGGAGAATCTCTTTAAAGAAGCACTCCCACGAAAATTTTTATTCTCTGACCTATTAGATTCATGATTTAAGTGATTTTAGTGTCGGTATTTTGTATTTGTGAGTTATCCCCTCCTTTCTGATCCTCAGCTGTGTCATGTGACCAGCACTCAGACTTTTCAGATAACACAGCATCTTATGTGTGGACAGGAAGACAGTCACTGAGTTCCTCTTGTGTCAGTTGGCGATCAGAGAGTTGGTCACATGACATAACCGAGGATCAGAAGGGAGGTTCTAACCCGCAACTACAGTCACCGGTGAGAAGATTACATTCACTACAGGTTACATCGTGTACCTTTTCAGGTCAGAAAAAAAATTGTGTGCTTCTTTAAATATTTCCATTTTTCTAATTGTAAATTCTCTTAAAGTTTTCTAAATTGTTGTGAGAGATACTCTAAAGAATAGTCCATACATTTATTATAACGTCTCAATATAAAACAATAAATATTAACCCCTTCTACCCCGGGCCAGTTTTCACCCTGTGACATGTGTCACTTTATGTGGTAACAACTTTGGAAGACTTTTACTTATCCAAGCCACTCTGAGAATGTTTTTTTTTGTGACACATTGTACTTCATGACAGTGGTAAACTTGAGTCAATATATTTCACCTTTATTTATGAAAAAATCCAAAATTTACCAAAAATTTTGAAAAATTCACAATTTTCAAAATTTCTATTTCTCTGCTTTTAAAACAGAAAATGATACCTCAGAAAATATTTATTACTTTACATTCCCCATATGTTTTTATGTTGGCATCATTTTGAAAATGTCATTTTATTTTTTTAGCACGTTAGAAGGCTTCGAATTTTAGAAACAGTTCTTAAAAGTTTTAAGAATTTCCCAAAATTTTAAGGACCAGTTCAGTTCTGAAGTCACTTTGTGGGCCATAGAAACTACCCATAAATTACATTTTAGAAACTACACCCCTCAAGTTATTCAAAACTAATTTTACAAACTTTGTTAACCCTTTAGGTGTTCCACAAGAATTAAAGGAAAATGGAGATGAAATTAAAAAATTTCACCTTTTTGGCAGATTTTACATTTGAATCCATTTTTTTAATCAAGGGTTAAAAGTCAAACAAAACTCAATATTTATTACCCCGATTCTGCAGTTTACAGAAACACTCCATATGTGGTGGTAAACTGCTGTAAGGGCACACGGCAGGGCGCAGAAGAAAAGGAATTCCATATGGTTTTTGGAGAGCAGATTTTGCTGGACTGGTTTTTAGACACCATGTCCCATTTGAAGCCCCCCTGATTCACCCCTAAAATAGAAACTCCCAAAAAGTGACCCCATTTTGCAAACTACAGGATAAGGTGACAGTTTTATTGGTATTATTTTGGGGTACATATGATTTTTATCGCTCTATATTACGTTTTTTGTGTGGCAAGGTAACAAACAAAATGGCTGTTCTGGCACAGTTTTAATTTTTTTGTTTTTTACAAAGTTCATCTGACAGGTTAGATCACGTGGTATTTTTATAGAGCAGGTTGTTAGGGACCCGATGATATCGAGTTTTACATAATAATGCATTTTTGAAAAACAATTATGTTTTTGTATCTCCATTTTCTGAACGCCATATTTTATTTATTTTTCTGCCGATTGTCTTGTGCAGGGGCTTGTTTTTTGCAGGAAGAGTTGACGTTTTTATTGATACCTTTTTTGGGTACATATGATTTTTTGATCATTCAATATTACACTTTATAGGGCAAGGTGACCAAAAAATTGGTTTTGGCAGTTTCTTTTTTTTTTAACAGCGTTCAACTGTAGGGGTAGGCTATGTGATATTTTTATAGAGCAGATCGTTACGGACGTGGCAATACCTAATATGTATATTTTTTCTTATTTATTTAAGTTTTACACAATAAAAGCATTTTTGACAAAAAAATTATGTTTTAGTGTTTCCATAGTCTGAAAGCCATAGTTTTCTTTATTTTTTGGGTGATTGTTTTAGATAGGGTCTCATTTTTATGTGTGTCGAGGTGACGATTTGATTGGTACTATTTTGGGTTGCATATGACTTTTTAATCGCTTGGTATTACACTTTTTGTGATGTAAGGTGACAAAAATTGCTTTTTTGGCACTGTTTTTATTAGATTTTTTTACTGTGTTCAACTGAGGGGTTAGGTCATGTGATATTTTTATAGAGCAGGTCATTACAGATGTGGCAATACCTAATATGTATTCTTTTTTTATTTAAGTTTTACACAATAAAAGCATTTTTGAAACAAAAAAAATGATTGTCTTATGTAGAGGCTAATTTTTTGTGGGATGAGGTGACTGATAACATTTTGGGGTTCATACATCTTTTTGATCGCTTGGTGTTGCACTTTTTGTGATGTAAAGTGACAAAAATGGCATATTTTTTGGACAGTTTTTATTTATTTTACATTGTTTATCTGACGGGGTAGATTACAGGGAGTGCAGAATTATTAGGCAAGTTGTATTTTTGAGGATTAATTTTATTATTAAACAACAACCATGTTCTCAATGAACCCAAAAAACTCATTAATATCCAAGCTGAATATTTTTGGAAGTAGTTTTTAGTTTGTTTTTAGTTTTAGCTATTTTAGGGGGATATCTGTGTGTGCAGGTGACTATTACTGTGCATAATTATTAGGCAACTTAACAAAAAACAAATATATACCCATTTCAATTATTTATTTTTACCAGTGAAACCAATATAACATCTCAACATTCACAAATATACATTTCTGACATTCAAAAACAAAACAAAAACAAACCAGTGACCAATATAGCCACCTTTCTTTGCAAGGACACTCAAAAGCCTGCCATCCATGGATTCTGTCAGTGTTTTGATCTGTTCACCATCAACATTGCGTGCAGCAGCAACCACAGCCTCCCAGACACTGTTCAGAGAGGTGTACTGTTTTCCCTCCTGGTAAATCTCACATTTGATGATGGACCACAGGTTTTCAATGGGGTTCAGATCAGGTAAACAAGGAGGCCATGTCATTAGATTTTCTTCTTTTATACCCTTTCTTGCCAGCCACGCTGTGGAGTACTTGGACGCGTGTGATGGAGCATTGTCCTGCATGAAAATCATGTTTTTCTTGAAGGATGCAGACTTCTTCCTGTACCACTGCTTGAAGAAGGTGTCTTCCAGAAACTGGCAGTAGGACTGGGAGTTGAGCTTGACTCCATCCTCAACCAGAAAAGGCCCCACAAGCTCATCTTTGATGATACCAGCCCAAACCAGTACTCCACCTCCACCTTGCTGGCGTCTGAGTCGGACTGGAGCTCTCTGCCCTTTACCAATCCAGCCACGGGCCCATCCATCTGGCCCATCAAGACTCACTCTCATTTCATCAGTCCATAAAACCTTAGAAAAATCAGTCTTGAGATATTTCTTGGCCCAGTCTTGACGTTTCAGCTTGTGTGTCTTGTTCAGTGGTGGTCGTCTTTCAGCCTTTCTTACCTTGGCCATGTCTCTGAGTATTGCACACCTTGTGCTTTTGGGCACTCCAGTGATGTTGCAGCTCTGAAATATGGCCAAACTGGTGGCAAGTGGCATCTTGGCAGCTGCACGCTTGACTTTTCTCAGTTCATGGGGAGTTATTTTGCGCCTTGGTTTTTCCACACGCTTCTTGCGACCCTGTTGACTATTTTGAATGAAACGCTTGATTGTTCGATGATCACGCTTCAGAAGCTTTGCAATTTTAAGAGTGCTGCATCCCTCTGCAAGATATCTCACTATTTTTGACTTTTCTGAGCCTGTCAAGTCCTTCTTTTGACCCATTTTGCCAAAGGAAAGGAAGTTGCCTAATAATTATGCACACCTAATATAGGGTGTTGATGTCATTAGACCACACCCCTTCTCATTACAGAGATGCACATCACCTAATATGCTTAATTGGTAGTAGGCTTTCGAGCCTATACAGCTTGGAGTAAGACAACATGCATAAAGAGGATGATGTGGTCAAAATACTCATTTGCCTAATAATTCTGCACTCCCTGTATGTTATATATTTATAGAGCTGGTCATTACGCACTCACTGATACCTAATATGTGTGTTTTCTTCTTTTTTTATTTATTTTTTTATTATAAAATCAGGGGAAAGAGGCGTTTATTTTTATTCATTTTTACTTGAAACTTTATTTTTTATTATTAAAAACACTTTTTTAACTTTTCTTTGTAACTTTATTTCTATCCCACTTTGGGACTTCAACTTTTGGGGGTTTGATCCCCTCTGCAATGTATTACAATACATCTGTATTGTAATGCATTGCCTGTTAGTGTATTACTCAGTGTAATACACTAACAGGTTGCCTAGGAGACCCAGCCTGGGGCTGGATCTCCTAGGCTTCCGTAGAAGGCAGGTCCCAATGCCTCTGCAAGGCATCGAGCTGCCTTCTCACCCATCGAGTCTCCGCAGCGCGGGGACCCGATGGGATCCCTCACCTGACGAAAACACTATCTATGCCGCGGTCAGCACTGACCATGGCATAGAAGGGGTTAATCCGCAGCATCGGCTTTTACAGCGATGCCGGCGGATACAGCAGGGGCTCGGCTATCAGTGACTGCCGGGCCCCCGCTCCGGAGTCCGCCCGATCACCATGACATAATAGTACGTCAAATTGCGGCAAGTCACCTGCTGATATGATGTACTGTACTATTATGTCATATGCCATGAAGGGGTTAATAAATATGAACTTTTTTGTAGCACACAGAGTAATAATAATCTTTTTTTTTAATATATATAAGAATACACGGTACAGAGTTAAAAACAAATATCCCCTTCCCAACATCCTCCATACATGTATGGCAGATGTCAGGTCTTTAAAGATGGTGCCTTCTCCTGAACAGAATGGGTGCCATAGCCGCTGGGTTTCGGATGTTTCACACAGCAGGCACTCAGGGCTAATGTTGATGATCACGCCAATCTCAGAAATGTAACCCCTCAGATGCCCTGGTCCATTTCATCTGAGGCAGCACTGCCAGGCCCCAAACGGCTCCCCTGTGTGGTGATCAAGGGAGGCATTCATTGTCTGTAATAGCATGGGTCTCTTGGAAGAATACCATGCTATTACAGTTGTGGTTGTTATAGAGGCGTGCAGGTGGCAGGGATCCATAAAACATAGCAAAATTATCATTCAGTGGAATGACAACTCATTGCAAAGTAAGGCATAAGCAATTTGAGGATCACATATTCAAGTTACCTACGGGGGCTTAAAACAATGAAACTTTTTTTTTATATTAAAAAATTTTGCAGTTTTTTCATTGTTTTCCCCTCACTGCTTGAATAAAATGCGATCAAAAAGTCAAACATACAGTACATACAGTACAGACCAAAAGTTTGGACACACCTTCTCATTCAAAGAGTTTTCTTTATTTTCATGACTATGAAGGCATCAAAACTATGAATTAACATATGTGGAATTATATACATAACAAACAAGTGTGAAACGACTGAAAATATGTCATATTCTAGGTTCTTCAAAGTAGCCACCTTTTGCTTTGATTACTGCTTTGCACACTCTTGGCATTCTCTTGATGAGCTTCAAGAGGTAGTCCCCTGAAATGGTCTTCCAACAGTCTTGAAGGAGTTCCCAGAGATGCTTAGCACTTGTTGGCCCTTTTGCCTTCACTCTGCGGTCCAGCTCACCCCAAACCATCTCGATTGGGTTCAGGTCTGGTGACTGTGGAGGCCAGGTCATCTGGCGCAGCACCCCATCACTCTCCTTCATGGTCAAATAGCCCTTACTTTCAAAGTTTTCCCAATTCTTCGGCTGACTGACTGACCTTAATTTCTTAAAGTAATGATGGCCACTCGTTTTTCTTTACTTAGCTGCTATTTTCTTGCCATATTACAAATTCTAACAGTCTATTCAGTAGGACTATCAGCTGTGTATCCACCTGACTTCTCCTCAACGCAACTGATGGTCCCAACCCCATTTATAAGGCAAGAAATCCCACTTATTAAACCTGACAGGGCACACCTGTGAAGTGAAAACCATTTCAGGGGACTACCTCTTGAAGCTCATCAAGAGAATGCCAAGAGTGTGCAAAGCAGTAATCAAAGCAAAAGGTGGCTACTTTGAAGAACCTAGAATATGACATATTTTCAGTTGTTTCACACTTGTTTGTTATGTATATAATTCCACATGTGTTAATTCATAGTTTTGATGCCTTCAGTGTGAATCTACAATTTTCATAGTCATGAAAATAAAGAAAACTCTTTGAATGAGAAGGTGTGTCCAAACCTTTGGTCTGTACTGTACATGAAATCACTGAAACCTACACATCGCCCCGCAACAAAATGAGCCCTCACACAGGTCCGTAGACGTAAATATTAAAAGCTATGGTGGGTAGAATTTGGTGTTTAACCCCTTAAGGACACAGCCTTTTTACACCTTAGGACCAGGCCATTTTTTGAAAATCTGACCAGAGTCCCTTTAAGTGCTGATAACTTTAAAACGGTTTGACTTATCCAGGCCGTTCTGAGATTGTTTTTTCGTCACATATTGTACTTCATGACACTGGTAAAATGGAGTCAAAAAAAAAATTTTTTTTGCACCAAAAAATACCTAATTTAACAAAAATTTGAAAAAAATTAGCAAATTTCAAAGTTTCAGTTTCTCTACTTCTGTAATACATAGTAATACCCCCAAAAATTGTGATGACTTTACATTCCCCATATGTCTACTTCATGTTTGAATTGTTTTGGGAATGATATTTTATTTTTTGGGGATGTTATAAGGCTTAGAAGTTTAGAAGCAAATCTTGAAATTTTTCCGAAATTTACAAAAACTCAATTTCTAGGGACCAGTTCAGGTCTCAAGTCACTTTGCGAGGCTTACATTATAGAAACCACCCAAAAATGACCCCATCTAAGAAACTACACCCCTCAAGGTATTCAAAACTGATTTTGCATACGTTGTTAACCCTTTAGGTGTTGCACAAGAGTTATTGGCAAATAGGGAGGAAATTTGAGAATTTCATTTTTTTGTCTAATTTTTCATTTTAACCCATTTTTTCCACTAACAAACCAAGGGTTAACAGCCAAACAAGACTGTATCTTTATTGCCCTGACTCTGCCATTTACAGAAACACCCAATATGTGGCCGTAAACTACTGTACGGCCACACAGCGGGGCGTAGAGTGAAAGGTGCGCCGTTTGGTTTTTGGAAGGCTGATTTTTATGGACTGGTTTATTTACACCATGTCCCATTTGAAGTCCCCTGATGCACCCCTAGAGGAGAAACTCCCTAAAAGTGACCCCATCTAAGAAACTACACCCCTCAAGGTATTCAAAACTGATTTTACATACGTCGTTAACCCTTTAGGTGTTGCACAAGAGTTATTGGCAAATGGCGATGAAATTTGAGAATTTCATTTTTTTGCCTAATTTTCCATTTTAACCCATTTTTTCCACTAACAAACCAAGGGTTAACAGCCAAACAAGACTGTATCTTTATTGCCCTGACTCTGCTGTTTACAGAAACACCCCATATGTGGCCGTAAACTACTGTACGGGCACACAGCGGGGCGTAGAGTGAAAGGTGCGCCGTTTGGTTTTTGGAGGGCTGATTTTGCTGGACTGTTTTTTTGGCACCATGTCCCATTTGAAGCCCCCCTGATGCACCCCTAGATTATAAACTCCATAAAAGTGACCCCATCTAAGAAACTACACCCCTCAAGGTATTCAAAACTGATTTTACAAACTTTGTTAACCCTTTAGGTGTTGCACAAGATTTAATGGAAAATAGAGATACAATTTCAAAATTTCACTTTTTTGGCAGATTTTCCATTTTAATATTTTTTTTCCAGTTACAAAGCAAGGGTTAACAGCCAAACAAAACTCATTATTTATGGCCCTAATTCTGTAGTTTACAGAAACACCCCATATGTGGTCGTAAACAGCTGTACGGGCACATGGCAGGGCGCAGAAGGAAAGGAACACCATATGGTTTTTGGAAGGCATATTTTGCTGGACTGGTTTTTTTGACACCATGTCCCATTTGAAGCCCCCCTGATGCACCCCTAGAGTAGAAACTCCAAAAAAGTGACCCCATTTTAGAAACTACGGGATAGGGTGGCAGTTTTGTTGGTACTAGTTTAGGGTACATATGATTTTTGGTTGCTCTATATTACACTTTTTGTGCGGCAAGGTAACAAGAAATAGCTTTTTTGGCACCGTTTTTTTTTTGTTATTTACAACATTCATCTGACAGGTTAGATCATGTAGTAATTTTATAGAGCAGGTTGTCACGGACGCGGAGATACCTAATATGTATACAATTTTTTTTATTTATGTACGTTTTACACAATGATTTCATTTTTAAAACCAAAAAAATGTTTTAGTGTCTCCATAGTCTAAGAGCCATAGTTTTTTCAGTTTTTGGGCGATTATCTTAAGTAGGGTCTCATTTTTTGCGGGATGAGATGACGGTTTGATTGGCATCTATTTTGGGGTGCATATGACTTTTTGATTGCTTGCTATTACACTTTTTGTGACGTAAGATGACAAAAAATGGCTTTTTTTACACCGTTTTTATTTTTATTTTTTTACGGTGGTCATCTGAGGGGTTAGATCATGTGATATTTTTATAGAGCCGGGCGATACGGACGCGGCGATACCTAATATGTATACTTTTTTTTTATTTATGTAAGTTTTACACAATGATTTCATTTTTGAAACAAAAAAAATCATGTTTTAGTGTTTCCATAGTCTAAGAGCCATAGTTTTTTCAGTTTTTGGGCGATTATCTTGGGTAGGGTATGATTTTTGCGGGATGAGATGACGGTTTGATTGTTACAATTTTGGCGTACATGCGACTTTTTTGATCACTTTTATTACCTTTTTTGGGAAGTAAGGTGGGCAAAATTTCAATTTCATCATAGTTTTTTATTTTTTATTTTTATGGTGTTCACCGTTCGGGTAAAGTAACATGACCGTTTTATAGATCAGGTCGTTACGGACGCGGCGATACCAAACATGTGTAGGGAATTTTATTTTTTTCATTTTTTATCAGTGATAAATGTGTTTTTTGATTTTTGCTTTTTTTTCACTTTTATTCACTTTTTTTTGACCCAGACCCACTTGGTTCTTGAAGATCCAGTGGGTCTGATGTCTGAATAATACAGTACAGTACAATATATATTGTTCTGTACTGTATTTTACTTACACTGAACAGATCTATGCCATTCAGCACAGATCTGTTCAGCACCATGGACAGCAGGACGCCTGAGAGGCGTCCTGTTGCCATGGGAACCTTCCCCGTCTGCTCAGTACTGCTCAGAACTTCGCAGACGGGGAAGGGTAAGGAGGGGATCTCTCGGGGGGCTCTCTGGGGGCTCTCTCCCTCCCCATCGGGGGGCTGCAAAGGCACAGCAGCCCCCCGATGGGAGAGGGAGGGAGCTCCCTGCGCTGTTAACCTTTTCCATACAGCGGTCCGTACGGACCGCTGTATGGAAAGGGTTAAACGGCTGACATCGCATCGCAGATGTCAGCCGTTTATACCAGGGTGCCAGCAATGTGCTGGCACCCTGGTATCCCCACTAGACACCAACGATTATACAAGGGGAGGCGGGCGGGGGATCGCGATCCCGCCTGCCGCACCGCCCGCCTCCCGCACCGCCCACACCGCCCGCAACCCTCCCCCTGCACCTCCCGCCACCATAAAAATCATTCGGAGGTGCAGGGGGGGGTAAATAAAACTTTTTTTTTGGCATATAAAGTTTCTGATCCCTGCGGTCAGGGACTGCGGGGACCAGAAACTTCAGAAATCGCAGCAAACCGCAGGTCTGAATTGACCTGCGGTTTGCCGCGATCGCCGACATGGGGGGGTCACGGGACCCCCCCGCGCATTTAGCCTAGGTGCCTGCTCGATGATTTGAGCAGGCACCGGGTTCCGATCACTGCCAGCCGCACGGCAGTGATCGAAAATACACAGGGCGTACATGTACGCCCTGTGTCCTTAAGTACCAGGGCACAAGGGCGTACCTGTACGCCCTATGTCCTTAAGAGGTTAAAAGATTAAAAGAAAACATTAAAGTTTTGAAACACAAAAAACTATACAAATGTGGTATTTACTGTAATAGTACTGACCCAGAGATTAATAGTAACAGGCATGTTTTATCACATAAACCATACAACTATGGCAGTATTGCATTTTTTTTTTCTACTTCCACCCCATTTGGAATTTTTTTTTGGGTGACTGTCCCATTGACTCGGATATTAAATAAGCCAGTACCTCATCTGCAGACAGCTGTTTCGGGGTGATTGCCCCTCACCAGTGCAGAGCAGAGCAGAGAGTACTGGCTTAACTGGGTGAGAGGCCTGTCAGGATTTGAGGAGTCCTATACCTCCTTGGGGAGACAGCTCCTTAATCGGCATGAGGAGACTCATAGGCCATACATGCTCCTCTGGAAATCTGGGAAGAAATGGATGCAATTTAATATCTGAGTCATGTATCAAGATCTTATAGCAGGCTTCCTCAAATTGCGGCCCTCCAGCTGTTGTAAAACTACAACTCCCACAATGCCCTGCTGTAGACTGATACCTGTAGGCTGTTTGGGCATGCTGGGAGTTGTAGTTTTGCAACAGCTGGAGGGCTGCAGTTTGAGGATGCCTGACTTTATAGGATGGCTTCCTTACATCTGGTGGCATTAGTGGCAGAGCTTGTTAAAAGCTCATTTCCATCCCTTTCTTTCCAGATTTCCAGAGGAGCATGTATGGCCTATAAGTCTCCTGATGCTGATTACGGTGCTCTCTCCCCAAGGAGACATAGTACCCCCCCAAATAAAGGAAATCTGTTGCCAGATTAAAACAAGATAGCAACACATCTCCTTTTTTTCTAAACTGTTCTTATTTTCTGATTACAGATTTTTTATTCTATTTCCTGAACATGATTATGGGGATAGCCTGAGCTGTTCTTAACAGCATCTAAAGAATTGCTTTAAGGCAGCCACAATGGTCAGGAGGGGACCTCTTTGACTTCTATGGGAGAGTTTTCCAGGCATGTACTGTGACCTGCGCAGAGGTCATTGTACAAGGAAAGAATAGATAAGCTGTGACATGAACCTGTCTTTTCTTTATACAGAGGTGATATCATTACAGGCAGGATTAGAATTACAGGTAAGCAGATAACTGCAGTAAAGAGATCTATACAGACCAAGAAGTTGCACCTATTATTATGCCTAGTGTCCTGTGCGAGAACTGCAGGATTTTAAGGTTTTTGTTTAAATTGAACATGGACATGGAAAATTAAAAATATTGCCAAAAATTCTTTAAAAATGTGTTTAACATAAAGATGGGATTTAAACAAGGTCAATTTCTGATGATGCATTCCCTTTAAATCAAGCATACTTCTTGGTAGGGCTGCCCCAGCTGAGTAGAATGATAACCTTCTCTTCCTGTTTTGTGACTACATTATGGAGAAATTTACCGTTTTAAAATTATGCAAATGAGGCCTAAAGTGCATCAAAGGCAGGCTCTAGACAAATGATGGCTCCTCCTCTCTGCACCACCAGACACTCCCACTCCACTTGATTGACAGGGCAAGGCATACATAGTGTCTTCATGCATGAGCATTGAATACGCCATCTGTGCCAAATAGTACACTCTCAGCGCATGTGCAGTACATCTGATTGTCCTGGCGCTCTATATAGAAGACTACTGTGCATGCACCAAGGATGTACTGTACAGTGCAGATGAAGGATTACAGGGCCAGGCGAGATAAAGGACATTTACTGGACTTTCCGCAGTTAGATGTATTTACAAAACAAGTGAGTCATCTTCATCTGTTGAGTCAAGAAACAGATTCCGGTGTTCTGTCAGAAAACCTTACCTCGTCAGATTCCCTTACCCCACGTGACTTCCGAGGGTGTGCCGGGGGTGTGCGCCTCCACGCAAGCGCAGTACCATGGCACGGCACGGCACCGCAACTCCGCGCAAACGCAGTTCCAGGGCATGGGTAAGTTAAAATTACAATGAGCGTTGACTCATGGACGCGCGCACGGACACCGCGCTCAGGGGTAAGGAGATCTGATGGTCTTTTGTCTTGTTACATCTCCTTACCCTCACACTGCGCACGCGCAGTTTGTAAAATCTCCTTACCCTCACTACACAGAGCGCTTCAGATTCATTGCTGGCTGGCTTGAGGGTAAGGAGATTTTACAATCCGGTTGGGCGCACTAGCGGTGTCCATGCGCGCGTCCATGAGTCAACGCTCACTGTAATTTTAACTTACCCATGCCCTGGTACAGCACTTGCGCGGAGGCACCGTGCCGTGGTACTGCGCTTGCACGGAGGCGCACACCCCCGGAAGTCACGTGGGGTAAGGGAATCTGACGAGGTAAGGTTTTCTGACAGAACACCGGGCTCAGTCTCTGTTTTAACAAATGAACAAGACATTTACAATACTTTTCACAGTTCGGTGTGTTCATGGAAGAAGTCAGTTATCTGCTGCATCAAGTGGCAGATTCTGGGCTCGGTCTCTGCTCTTAGCCATGGACATGCCATTTGCAAGGACTTTCTGCATTTAGGGCTTGTTCACATGACTGCTACACACACAGTAATCATTTCCATTCTGCTCCATCATCTTTCCTAGGAATGCTTCTTTGCAATAATTGCCCTGTGTAAAGCTGCCACTGATCATCTGAAGAATGAACACATGCTTGTTCATCAGGTGAAAGCATCGCTGGTGCGGTCACTTAAAGGATAACTGTCACATTTAGACCCTAATTAAAATTTTCATATATGTAGTTACTAATAACATGATATTCCAGAATCAGTTACTATTAGACTGACTTACCCCATATTTAATAAGATTCAGTCCTTAGCAACCAGTCTGCATAAAACTGCAATTTCACTATTCAGTTAAGATGGCCGCCACTGCCCTCACCCTGAGGCTAATCCCGCCTGCCCTCACTACCCACAATGCATTGAGCTCCTCACATGCACTAGCCAGTAACAATAGCCCCCCAAAAGTGTCAGTAACCAGAGCCCTCCCCCCCTAAAGGGTTAATCTCCTCAAGCACAAAGGGGTCCTCTTACCACATGTTGCTTTCATTTATACACTGAGCAGATGGCAGATCTCCCTTCCCTGGTCTGCGCTGCTCCAGCTCTGCATTCTCCAGCTCTGCTGAGTGAGGGAGCGTCTGCCAAGCGCAGGGACAGGGAGAAGTGCACACAGCCCAGGCACTGTTATCAGCTGCTGGGGAGGACCTGGCTTTAATCTTACAGTCCCTGGCTGTCAGTAATGTGACCCTGCACGCTGCGTGCTCCGTCCTTCAACAGATAGACGAACCATGCCTAGCAACCCTACTTTAAGCACAGGTAAAAGTAGGCAGTACAGGGAACAAAACTGTGAAATTAAGGGGTAATTGAATACACAGTGAAAAGTTGAAATAGGGCCACCAAGGTGATATTAATCACCACAATCCAATACTCCAAAAAAATAATACGACAGTTATCCTTTAAATCATTACTTCTGGGCAGCAGATCATGACGCATAAACAGGGATCTGTTGCCCTGAGAGAATTATTCACTATGGGGACAAGCGATCGCAGCTGTGATCCCTTGTCTCCATATATCATAGCTGAACGCTGCATATAAATATTGCTGTCACCTCCTGTAAAGAACACGCAATTATCAGTAAGGAACGATGTGTTGTCTCATGTAATGAAGGATTTAGGTGACTGCACCAGTGATGCTTGTTCATCAGGTGATTGGCAGCACCCTTAGACCTTATGCACACGGCAGGTCCGCAATACACAGGCACTGGCCCGTGTGCACTCCACTTCACTTGAATTGGTCTGCATTAACGGACATGCGGAACGGAAGCACGGATCGGAACCCCACGAAAGCACGACGGAGTGCTTTCGTGCCGTTTCTGTCCGTGCCTCCGCACCGCAAACAAATTGCGGTCCCCAATGCACTGAACAGATGCACAAAGTAAGTGTGCAAGAAGCCTTAGAGAAAGCAATTATCTGGAAGGAGCATTCCTAGAAACTTTTCTTCCCAATACTTCCCCGATTATTAGTGTATGTAAAGGGGCCTTTACACAATCTAGGGGTCCTGTAAGTCATTCAGGTAGGTCACCTAGGTGGCCCTTGACGGAACATCTAAGCATGCCAAAGGGGAAATTACATAGCTTCACTTGGCACTTCAGAGCTCTGCATGCTGATCCTCCTACCCAAATGCCAAAGTGGTGTGTATTTTAAATTGAAAGCTGGAGCACATCACAATTAGAACCTGACCAAATGACTGAAATTACCCTGAATGGCTATAGTGGACTGTTCCTGTATGCTTTTGACCTTTTATATCACAGTCAACTGCATTAACATTTAAATTAGATCTGTAACTCCACTTTTAATAATCTTAATAATAATATATCTTGTGAGGTGACAAAATCCATCCCATATGTCAAGCTTGCTTAAGCTTTTCATCCTCTAATAAAGAATCAGGTAGCTGTAGCTACTGTAACAAGAACATCATTTTACATAAAGTTTTAAGTACTGTTTTTGCTTATGGGTAAAAACATTGCACAAATCATACAAATTTAAAAGGATTTTAACAATTCTAACATTCCACAGTTACTAAAATGCTACACATTGTGGCATCTATCTGCACATATATGCAGATAGATGCACACTTATTTGACTCAATCAGTGCCCACATAAAGGGACTAAAGAAAAAAAGAAAAAACATAATATAACAGCCAGAGTGCCCCCAACAAGTTATCTATGACTGAAGAGCTATGGGGGGGGGGGGGGGGGGGGGGTAGTGGTTATCTATAAGCCTACATTGTATGGTTAACATTGCACAAAGTTTAGTTATTTGTATTCTTTTTAGTCCCCTGGAACGGTTTGTTTTCCACTGTACTTAGGCAAATCTCAGTTCTAAGACAGTAAGAATAGTAAACAGCTAACTAACTAGAACAGTTTCTTTGGGTGAAATCATCATACTGCTTTGCCATGATCATTATTTTGACACGTGGCTTTGTATGCCACATTTACTGCATAGCTGAAATCTCAAACCAGGCAAAATGATTCTACCATCTCCACAGATGAGCAAATCTACTCTCCACTGATGTAAATGTCTCCAAACTTATGTGAATCTAAAACCTGGAGAATCTATGCAAACCCGAAGATGAAATTTTACAATGTGCTACAATCCGTTCATTTTCACTGGGAAAAGTCAGGATTATAAGTAGTGTTGAGCGAAGTGAAGCATTCAAAGCAGAATTCAGTCCAAACTTTAGGAAAGCTTAGATTCTCAACTACCCCGAATTTCCTTGTGCTTTGTTGTAACTAATCAGTTTTTCATAAAATGTGGGCTGCACATGTTACAAAGTGATAGTAAGAAGCCCGTGCCGCCAGCCAATCCGCAGATAGCCATTCCCTATGATGTTATAGTCCTATAAAATCCGCATCCCACGTGGTCTACGCCATTGTCCTGTGAGCTGAGCATAGGGAGGGACGTGACAAGCGATCATGCACTCGAGACAGTGCCAAAAACAATTAATAGAAGAATATTAGAAAGGGAGACTGCAGGGAGAGTGCAGAGAGACTTATGCTGCGTCATTTTTATAAATGTATTCCTACATATGCTGTAAACTAAGATATGTAATTCAATACCAATAAGATGGACACCTTTATTATTCCTGTGCCAGCATGCCAACCAATATAATCCAGTCTGCACCCCTTAGGGGGTCAGGTCTTAATGATGACCATCCTCATGTTTTGCTGGCTTTACTTCTTCCAAATAATCCTTCGAAAGCCTCATGCACACGACAGTTGTTTTTCTCGGCCTCCGTTCAGTTTTTTTGCGGATAGGATGGGGACCCATTCATTTCAATGGGTCAGCCAAAAAATGCTGATAGTTCATCTGTTTGTGTTCCGCGTCTGTTGTCCGTGTTTCCCTTCAGCAAAAACAATTGTGCATGTCCTACTTTTTTTACATTTGCGGACAAGGATAGGCATTTATTACAAGGGATCTGTGAAAAAAAAACGCATCCGTTTTTTTTTTGCGGACGCACAATTTTCGGACACAAAAAACAAGTGTCGTGTGCAGGAGGCCAAAGTCTCCATGTCCTAGAAAAGTCCGCAAGATGCAGAGATGACATATTCTCATCGATATTAGATGATGTGTAAAAGAAGGAAAAGCAGATGGCAGAAGAAGGGCAGGAGAGCGGTGGGATTGGAGAAGTGGGTATACCAGAGCTGATTAATATTCTGTGTTTACTGTCCAATAACCTGCAGGAGATTTACAGCACGCCAGACCTGCAGGGTATTACGATTGTGAGGTCACGGTTAACGGCAAGCGAGGGTTACTCACAGTTCTGTAGGGAAACCCTGGGCAGGCATGCGGCAGTGAAGGAGAGGTTGGCACAAGAGTCCTCTGGGGCACACTCAGTATTTAGGGACCAGGCCTGGTGGTGGATGAGGTGCCCTGGATGTTGCAGGTGTTTTATGTGCCTGGGGCAAGGTCCCTTTAAGGTTCGTGACGCCAGTGCCTGTAACGGTGGCACACCGATTGGTAGTATTAAATAAGTAAGGTACACAGATGGTATGGTGAACCAAACTTTGCTTTACTGGAATCAGTTCAACTTTATACAGTTGGATGTCAACTCAGTTCCACATATCAGATACAGTTCGCAAGCAGGCTTTCACAATTATGGCAGGTATACTGTTTCCTTGCAAGATACTCAGAGGGTAAACAACAACACACTCAGAATCAGGCTGTACTGTCTCCTCGGAGATAGTGTACACTGTTCCTTTGAACTCCTGTCTGGTTTTTATCCCAAGGCCCGGATACCTCAATGTGGGCTTTTATCCTTGGTAACAATCTTCCTCAGGTACTCATCCTTGCTTTACATGACTACTCCTTCTGCCCTTCAGCTTACTTGTACTAGCTGGACATGCTGGCTCTGCTTGACATGGTGGGAACTGCAAGTTCTCTCCCAGGAGGCAAACTCTTCCTTTGGGGTGTCTTCTGAGCTAACCATGGCTCTCTTGATCAGCAGGTAGGCTAGGATCCCTCTACTAGCCTCCTGGTAACAACTAGAAGCCTGGGCTGTCTAGTTGCATGTCAGGAGAAGGCTCTGGCTTGTCCTTCTAACTTGTCTCTGCAGACTCCTGACCCTGCACTCCTTCTCCCTGTCTGGGCCTGGACCTTTATACTAGGGGTTTCCTAACTCCCTCTAACGTCTGGGATGACTAACTGCATCCAACTAGGCCTGCTATTGCATATTACAGGGGAACATTGCACACAAAAATAAAGTATAAAATACATAAGATGCACAATTAAATATAACTTTCCTGTCCCTTGTGAGGAAGAGTAACGCACACACCAATTGACCCTTGTGTAGTGCCCACGCCTATCTAGTGGGACACTACATACCACCACGCTATAACGTTGCCCGACCTCGGCGCAACATGGAGGGGCCCTGCCCAGCTGGATACTGCATCTGAAAAAGAGAAAATAACGCAAAGCAGAAAAATTTTCATCTACATTCGCAGAAGCACATTATATGCATACATCAGGCAGTTCCACTGGCTTAGGAACAAGTGACGGTGAAAAGGGGCGTCGTTCTCTTCTCTCAGGATAGTGTGAGGGAACAGGGGCGCTGACCTGGCACAGCGTAGCATTATTACCAGGATAGTCCATAAGTGCAAATTGTCCTTACTAGAACAGCAGAAAAATGTAAACAATTTAAAAGTTCTTGGAGGCTCAAGGAACAAATATGAGTCCGTACCCAGGTTCCTTTCTTATTTAGAGTGAGTGTCTTTCACCAACAAGGCAAGGTAGCAAATCACAGAGGCTCGCTTACAGTGGAGTCCATCTCTGGGCACATTCCTTTAAAAGAGCAAAAATCTCAGAGGCCCAGGTACTTTTGAGTCTATCACTGGGCACGTTTCCTTAGAATTATGTTGCACGATAAAATGACAGCACATAAAATAGGCCACATTTTTCAAATGGCATAATACAAAAACAAGTGCTGTAATACCCTTACTCAACCTGAAAAGGGGGTTAAAGGGTTAAAGGTGCAACGTAGGAACAGGCACAACTTGGTGTGAGATCGTAGAAGCAGGCAGGAGGTCCTGTAAACAAGATGGTTTTGCTGACATTGGTGTCTTCAGTGGGTGACCACTACCACTGAGCCGTGGGTAACTGGCAGCAGCAACAAAGGACCAAAACAAAGGACTCCTGTCCTGAAAGGGTTAAATTTTCAAAAGTAATCCCTTGGCAAAGCAAACAAATCAAGGGCCTAGCAGGCTAATTCACAGGGGCATATCATAATCACCTGGCTCTGCTGGCAAATGAGGCCGGTAATAATCCTCCACAGGCGGATGTGCCCACAACACGGTATTAGGGGGCAGCTGCAGCATGAAGGGACCCCTAATAGGTATTGGCCCCATAGGCCTAGGGGTGATGACAGTTGCTGACCGCACCGATGCAGGGATAGCAATCGCAGGTTGTGCTTGCTTAGGTACCGCCGCCGCCGCAAGCGGTCCGGTGGGCTCTGCGCAGCAAGTCACAGGGTGAGAGGGCCTTCTTGGGAGCCTTGACGCAGCTGTGGTAGCAGAAGGTGGCCGGCTGGTAGGGACAGGTACCCTTACCTCTTCCTTCTTAGGCGGCGTCTGGATCCGGGCGGTGGCAATCTTGCGTAACTCCCGCAACTTCTCCTCCAGACGGACGATCTGGTCGTCGAGGCTCTCGGTCTCAGGATCGCTGTCCTCCGCTGTCGCCGCCGGCACAGGTACAGTAGATGATGCATCGGACGCAGCCGCTGCAGGCTCCGGTGGCGCATCAGGTCTCTTACCCTTCCGGATATTATCCAGGGTAACGCGGAGTCCTTTCAGCTTCTCCATTTCTTGGATTGTTTTCTCCCGGCGAGGCAGCTCGGGGGATGGATAGGGACTCACCCATTTCTCTAACACGGTTGGCTGCCAAAATACGTTAGGGCCAATGAAAGAGCCCCGCTCTTGGAATGCATGATGGGCCGATTCTGGAGAGTGCACTGGTTTGCGCTCGCAGCCAGAGTAGTCCTCATCTGCCTCCCAGTCCTCCGGTTCTTTCTTGGGACGGGTCACGGCAGTAGCATATGGGCCTCGCAGGCTCTCGGCAGGGGTGAATTCCACTTCCTCTCCCTCGCGGAGGTTATGCATATGCTCGGGGAGGTAACCCCGCTTGACGGATCTCCGGTTTACGTATAAGTCTCTGCCGGTAGTATAGTCTTGTATGAACCCGTAGCCACGGTTCTTATCGAAGGTCACAACCAACCCCTTTCTCCTTTCCAGGCGGGGTTGGGCGTTAGTGTGGCACTCGTGAACGGTCTTTGCCAGTTCTTCGTAGTATATCTTAGTCTTGGTATTTTTCTTTATGGCGGCCTCCCGGATCTCTGTCATTAGCGCTGACCACTTGAACGAGGGCTGAAAGAAGTCCCTCCAGGAGCCATAGTAGTTCTCCGGTTGCGTCCCCAGTGGCGAGCAGGCGGGCTTCTCCGGTCCCGGAGAGTAGGCCGGAGGAGCGTCCTCTGGCTCTACACCAACATCATCCATCTCCAGCAAATCAGGCGCAGACCTCCCAGCAGAGCAGTCTTCACTCTGCAACATGCTCGATCCTTCTCTGGAGAGCGACAGGGTGGCGCCAATAAGTTCAGACAGATCCTCCCATTGCACTGGGAGGCCGCCCCCCAGGTACTCCAGTATGGGGAGGCGGAGTCCATTTCTGCAGACATGCAAATGTCCAGACAGGGCGGTGGCGCCGACATTGAGCCTTTTCCCGCTCTTCTCAGCAAAAATGCGCCAACTTTTACCGCCAATTCAGGATGAAGATGACGCAGCAGTAAATTCAAGCAAGCTCAGCGGCCATCTTTAGCAAAAACGCTGTCTATTCACTGACAGCAAGCGGTGGCTTAAACAAGCAGCAAACAGTCCAGAAAACACTATTTACACACCGCTACTTAGGACAGTCCTTTTGGGCCCAGCAATTTTCAATAAAACAATTAGGGCTTGTCACTTTAAGGCAGTCTTTAGCACACAGTTTTATATCCGCAATGGCGCAGGAATGTTCTGTAAATCCTGATAGTGTACACTGTTCCTTTGAACTCCTGTCTGGTTTTTATCCCAAGGCCCGGATACCTCAATGTGGGCTTTTATCCTTGGTAACAATCTTCCTCAGGTACTCATCCTTGCTTTACATGACTACTCCTTCTGCCCTTCAGCTTACTTGTACTAGCTGGACATGCTGGCTCTGCTTGACATGGTGGGAACTGCAAGTTCTCTCCCAGGAGGCAAACTCTTCCTTTGGGGTGTCTTCTGAGCTAACCATGGCTCTCTTGATCAGCAGGTAGGCTAGGATCCCTCTACTAGCCTCCTGGTAACAACTAGAAGCCTGGGCTGTCTAGTTGCATGTCAGGAGAAGGCTCTGGCTTGTCCTTCTAACTTGTCTCTGCAGACTCCTGACCCTGCACTCCTTCTCCCTGTCTGGGCCTGGACCTTTATACTAGGGGTTTCCTAACTCCCTCTAACGTCTGGGATGACTAACTGCATCCAACTAGGCCTGCTATTGCATATTACAGGGGAACATTGCACACAAAAATACAGTATAAAATACATAAGATGCACAATTAAATATAACTTTCCTGTCCGTTGTGAGGAAGAGTAACGCACACACCAATTGACCCTTGTGTAGTGCCCACGCCTATCTAGTGGGACACTACAGATTGCAGGCCAGAATAGCAATAATATGAATACTGTCCCCCCACCTAACCAGCCAAACCCCATGCGAGCAACGGCCCCTGTTTAAAGGTGCATTAAAGGGATTGTCTCACTTCAGCAAATGGCATCGAACATGTAGAGAAAGGTAATACAAGGCACTTACTAATGTATTGTCATTTTCCATATTTGTAACAAATGGTAGGGATAAGTGCAGCCCTAAGCTCCACCCACACCACTATCCCTACCTACTTGCACAGTCCATCCTAACTGACGGTGTACAACTGGGCGGCGGTCCCTAGCTTAAGTACGTGCAGGGTCTTATAGGGAGGATCAAAAGTGGAGAAAACAACAAAGCTAGAACAGAACACATAGAAGCGAACACTAGGAGAACACAAAATCAAGATCAAAACTCTCTGAGGTCAGAACCAGAAGATCAAGTCAGTACCAGGGGAAACACCAAAATCAACATCAAATACAAGCCGAGGTCAGGAGTCAGGAGGTCCCGCAGTACAAAGGGGTAGCACAGGATCAAAAGTCAAATTCAAGCCGAGGTTGAGTTCACAAAGTCACACATGCAGGCAAGCGCTAGTGCGGTTGAAAAACCAATCACAGGCAACCTGTGCCAGCAGGGTGCCTGTTAAATAGCCCCAACAGATGAGTCATGTGACGTGGCCAGCGTCATGTGACTCTCATCATGCACCGATTCATTCCTATCGGCGCTCATCTCCCCTGCTGCTTGTTGCCTAGGGGATGGAGAACCCCGTCTCGCTCCACACAGACGGGGTGCCGGCGGCGCTGCAAAGAGAGCGCGCGTTTCTGGCTTCCCTTTACAGTACCCCCCCTTCCACAAGGGGCCACCGGACCCATAATCACTGGAGTCAGTTTATCCAGGTGAACAAGATGGAAACCTAGTATCATGCATTTTACTTGCTGGTACCCAGGATCTCTCCTCAGGGCCAAAACCCTTCCAGTGAACTAAATACTGCAATGAATTGCAAATCTTTCTCACATCCAAGATTCTAGAGATCTCAAATTCTAGTTGACTGGCAACCTCCACTGGCGATGGAGATTCCTGTGTAGGAAATACAGGCCACACATACTTTTTAAGTAAAGCCTTGTGGAAAATATGATGAATACGAAAGGAATCAGGTAACCGTAACTTAAAAGACACAGGGTTAATGATTTCAATAATTTTATAAGGACCAATAAACCGCGGTGCAAATTTACTTGAAGGTACTTCCAGAGACAAATTCTTGGTAGATAACCACACTTTATCTCCCAACCCAAACTCTACTCGAGAGCGTCTTTTGTCCGCATTACTCTTTTGAACCTCCCGGGCTTTTTTCAGGTCCCCGACTCCCCTTTACTGGCTGGATTCATTTTTCCATCACATTATATACTGCTCATTTCCATGGTTACGACCACCTTGTAATCCAGCAGCAGTGGCCGTGCTTGCACACTATAGGACAAAGCACTGGCCTATGTCTGCACCCACGGTCCTGGCCACCAGAGCGGCCAGAGCTTTTTCCTATAGTGTGCAAGCACGACCAACACTGATGGATTGCAGAGTGGTCGTAACCATGGAAACAAGAAGTGTATAATGTGATGGAAAAATGAATCAAGCCAGCAAAGGAAGCAATAGGGACAATCACAATACATTAGTAAATGCTTTGTATTAACTAATTCTACATAATAAATGCTATTTGCTGAAGTGAGACAACCCCTTTAAAGGTCACCAAAAAATGAAACTGACTTTCGTATATATGAAAATCCAAAAGACTTTATTATAAATATATATGAACAATACATACATGCATGATAAAAGAAGGCAGCACAAGGCAGGACACACAGATGAGGAGCAGGACCCAAGGAGTCGGCCGACTCCTGGGCCGAGAGATCTTTGCACCACTCAGAGTATGTTTAATCTTGTCCTTGTACTTTAACCTCAATCTCTACAATTGCCACCTTTGCACTTTGTTTGGGGCGTTGCTGTCATGAGGTTTTGAGGTATGCTTTTTTAGCTAGCATTCTTTTTTCCCTGTTGTTATTTTCGTGCACTGATCTCCCGGCCTCTCCTTGGGTCCTGCTCCTCATCTGTGTGTCCTGCCTTGTGCTGCCTTCTTTTATCATGCATGTATGTATTGTTCATATATATTAATAATAAAGTCTTTTGGATTTTCATATATACGAAAGTCAGTTTAATTTTTTGGTGATTATTATGACTCCTTGGGGGTCAGTTTTTTCGATTTATTCGATATTTATTCTGTCCGGTTAAGATTGGTTAACCCCTTTAAAGGTGCAGCGCAACCATTAACAATGAAGAAGGACTATACAGTGCGGGCTTCTTTATTATATATAAGGCAGCTGTGGGCTAATTGGGCCCCATGGTTTTTTGTTGCAGCATGACCGCAACCTACCAGCAGCACAGCCAGTCCGTGTGGCCAAACCCTAAGGAAGAGTGGCCTGGGTATACCTGATTTATAGCTATTTGTGACAAATTAATATGGAACAAATCCAATTTCTCGATAGGACATGTTCTACTTTTTTGTGGAACAGACATGAAGACATACGGACAAAGAACACACAGTTTTGTTTTGGTCCCATTGAAGTGAATAGTTCCGCATAAGGGCCACAAGAAAAACGGAACAGACACAGAAAAAAATAAATTTGTGTCCATGATCCCTAAGTATAAATGGCGCAGCAGGTGAACAAGATGCACAGGGTGATTACACTAAGCCTGCAGTCTCCCAATGCTCTCCATGCAATGTCTAAAAACATTTAGTTCTACTCCTTCACCCAAATTAAATTCTGCTCCATGGCATTTGTACTTCTGGCCAGCTGTCTGATTTTATTTAAAAAATCCTTGAAAATGGTCACGTTTTCAAAATGCTGCCTTCACCCAAATTCCCAAATTTAATTCTGCTCTATGGTATTTATATTTCTGGCTAGCTGCCCATTTTATTTTCCAAAACATTTTCTTGTTTTCCATTATTTCTCAAAAAAAGACATCTGTGACATAGTAGAGAATGGTTGTCACAGTGCACAGGGTGCATGCCACCATGGACACAAAAACAGCTGTTACGGCCAGGCACGATATTTCTAGTGCCCACTGGGTCAATATTTTGTGAGGCTAAGGCCATGCAGTGCTACAGTAACTGCCCTATTGACACATCCAGGCTCTGATTCACATCCTCCCTCCACATCTTTCTTAATGGGCTTTCTCCCATCCCCAACAGAAACACAGCAGAGCGTTTCTTTCTTCGACTCCGCTCCTCCCTTTATATATGTAAACTGAAGTGTTGCCATGCCATCTTAGAATTGATGAGCATGGACTAGAGAAGGCACACAGTGGATCAGTTGCTAATATGCATGAAGCAACAAATTTATTGATGGATGTCTCCCCTCCAGCCACAACTGGGCAACGTGGTCAGCAACAATGGGAGGACCATCGTTGTTATGCTGCGTTTGGGTGAGGCTGATGATGACTACAACACTAGCCAGAATGACCAGTCATCACAGTAGGGGTGGAGTCGGAAGGACCTAGGGCCTTGGGCATGCTGGCAAGCATGACAAGCTGTGTGCTTGCTTACATGCTGACAGGTGTATTGTTTGCATTAGCAAACGGATGATCACGGAATAGCCATGTATTTAGACCATCACTATCAAGGGAAAATGGGGGGATGTTTTCCTGTTGCCGAAAGGAAGGCAAAGTTGCTGTATTATTAGGATACACAGTGAACACAACCTGCTGCAGCTTTCGGTTAGCAGATGGCTGTCTCCCGCATATCTGACCAGGAAGCCCCTCTCAACCCCTCGTTGATTCATCTCCCTCCTGACGCCTCTACCACAAGTAGCAGAAGCTGCACCAGCACCAGCCAGTTCAGTGAACACGATTGGACCGTTTTTCCAGCCTGACACACATCAGGAAACAGACATGCACTACCTGAACAACTAGATTCAGTCGAACCTGGACTGTACCTTTTCTCCTGCACATACCCCATGGACTTCTGAGGAGGCAGATTGAAACAGTGGTTGGAACTGGCTAACTTTACTACCACTGTACTGTCTTGTCCAGCTTCCAGCGTGGTGTCAGAGAAGGTATTTAGCGAAGTAGGTGGCATTGTTACATCCAAGCGGGCAAAATTGTCCCACACAAACAAGTGTCCAAAACATTACTGTTGTCAAAATGAATAAGGTACATAGATCCATGAGGATTTCCACGCATTTCCAGCTGATGACAATGAATAAATCTGCCATTGCCAGCCCATAGGCGACGTCCGCTGTCTGCCTGTTCCTAGTGGTTCATACTGTCCTGCAGCTGCTACAGCCACAGCTGCCACCAGTTCTTTAGAATTGCACCATTTTTAAAGAGATTTACTCATCTGTAATTGGTACATCCAGGGCCGATTCTAGCTCTTCTGCTGCCTGAGGCAAAAATTTTAATGGCGCCTGCCTCCCCCCCATTAAAAAATATTATGAAAGCCAAGTAGCCCACTGAATATACTGTACACATAAATAAATATATACCAGCAGTGATTATACTGCACACATAAATATATACCAGCAGTGGTTATACTGCACACATAAATATATACAAGCAGTGGTTATACTGCACACATAAATACTGTATATACCAGCAGTGGATATACCACATACATAAATATGGTAAAACAAAACATGCAATGCAACAGCTCTCTGCAAACCAAATAAAGTACAAAATTGCATAATAATTGCTAATGCTATACTAATAAGTTAGAGATGCTTGGCAAATCATTTTGCACAAAATTATTTGAGCCCGTCTGCCGCACGTCAAGGCGATCTCTGTAAGACGGGTTCCTAACACTAAATTCTACCTGTTATGTGCCATGACAGCTACCATATAATTCAGCGAGTGTAGGTTCCACATGCATGCATCCACATTACTTTCTGTCATTTTTGGTGCCAAAATGGCCTCCATTATATCCAAGGAATGCAGGTACCAACATGCAGGCCGGGCCCACTCCACACCACTCCTGGTGCCAAATGGCCACCAAAGACTGCAATGAGAGTCCACAAACTATCTCTCTCCTGGTGCCAAATGGCTTCCAGTGATTGAGGGAGAGCAGGCCAAGCTATATACTCACACTAATTAACCACTTTCTGTCCGCCCATAGGATATAAACGTCCTATGGGTGGACCTCTATTTCTGAAAGCCCTTTTTAAAACGTCCTTTCAGAAATCGCAGCTGCACGCTAATCGTGCAGCTGCTGATCGGGTTGCCCGCTGTCAGTGACAGCAGGGCAACCCAGAGAGAAGGCAGGGACAGTTCCCAGGTGTCCCTGCCTTCAGGATCGCTGCAGACACAGCGCTCACCGAGCGCTGTGTATGCAGAGCAGGAAGCGCTGTGCGCTTCCTGTTCTGGCCCGGCGGTCATGTGACCGCCGGGACCGGAGAGTGCAGGGGCTGTGTGAGGTCTCTCAGAGACCTCGATCAGCCCTGCTCTGAGGCTGTACAGCGCTGGATTGCTGCTGTACAGCCTCTCTAGGGGTGCATTTCTTCTGTAACTGAGGCTACTATGTCAGCCCCAGTTACAGGAGAAATCAACAGTGAAAAAAAAAAAAAAAGTGAAGTAAATGTCCCCCAGAGGTCTTGTATGACCTTATGGGGGACGAAAAGTGTAAAATAAAATAAAAAAAAATAAAGGGTTGAAAAAATAAAATAAAAAAAGTTTCACATGTAAAGAAAAAAGTCCCCAAGTAAGGAATAAATATATTTTTTTTTAAATTGAAAAAATAAAATAAAATAGACATATTTGGTATTGCCGCGTCCGTAAAAACCAGCTCTATAAAAATATCACATGACCTAACCCCTCGGGTGAACACCGTAAAAAAAAAAAAAAAACTGTCAAAACAAGCAATTTTTGTCACCTTGCATCACAAAAGGTGCAACACCAAGTGATCAAAAACGCGTATGTCATCATCCCGCTAAAAATGAGCCCCTACATAAGAAAATCTCTCAAAAAATAAAAAAACTATAGCTCTTAGAACATGGAGACACTAAAACATCATTTTTTTGGTTTCAAAAATGCTATTATTGTGTTAAAGTGAAACAAATAAAAAAAAGTATACATATTAAGTATTTCCGCGTCTGTAAAAACCAGCTCTATAAAAATATCACATGAGCTAACCCCTCAGATGAACACCGTAAAAATAAAAATAAAAACTTTGTCAAAACAAGCAATTTTTATCACCTTGCATCACAAAAGGTGCAACACCAAGTGATCAAAAACGCGTATGTCCCACAAAATGGTACCAATAAAACCGTCACCTCATCCCGCAAAAAATGAGCCCCTACATAAGAAAATCTCTAAAAAAATAAAAAAACTATAGCTCTCAGAACATGGACACATTAAAACATAATGTTTTTGTTTCAAAAATGCTATTATTGTGTAAAACTTTAATAAATGAGAAAAAGTATACATATTAGGTATCGCCACGTCCGTAACAATCTGCTCTATATAAATGTCACTTGACTGAACCCCTCAGATGAACGCTGTAAAAATAAATAAATAGAAACTGTGCTAAAACAGCCAATTTTTTGGTCACCTTGCCCCATAAAATGTTATAATGAATGATCAAAAAATCCTATGTACCCAAAAATAGTACTAATAAAACTGGCACCTTATCCCCTAGTTTCCTAGTTTCCAAAATGGGGTCACTTCTTGGGAGTTTCTACTGTAAGGGTGCATCAGGGGGCTTCAAATGGGACATGGCATCTAAAAACCATGTGGAGTTCCTTTTCTTCTGCGCCCTGCCGTGTGCCCATACAGCAGTTTATGACCACATGTGGGGTGTTTCTGTAAACCGCAGAATCTGGGTAATAAATATTGAGTTTTGTTTGGCTGTTAACCATCGATGTGTTAAAGAAAAAATTGGATTAAAATGGAAAATCTGCCAAAAAAGTGAAATTTTAAAATTTGATCTCCATTTTCCTTTAATTCTTGTGGAACGCATAAAGGGTTAACAAAGTTTGTAAAATCGGTTTTGAATACCTTGAGGGGTGTAGTTTCTACAATGGGGTCATTTATGGGGGTATCCACTATGTAGGCCCCACAAAGTGACTTCAGACCTGAACTGGTCCTTAAAAAGTGGGTTTTGGCAATTTTCTTAAAAATTTGAAGAATTGCTTCTAAACTTCTAAGCCTTCTACTGTCCTAAAAAAATAAAATGACATTTCCAAAATGATGCCAACATAAAGTAGACATATGGGGAATGTTACGTAATAAATATTTTATGAGGTATCACTTTCTGTTTTAAAAGCTGAGAAATTGAAATTTAGAAAATTGCGAATTTTTCAAATTTTTGGGTAAATTTGGGATTTTTTCATAAATAAAGGTGAAATATTTTGACTCAAATTTATGACTATCATGAAGTACAATGTGTCACGAGAAAACAATCTCTGAATGACTTGGATAAATAAAGGCGTTCCAAAGTTATTACCACATAAAGTGAGATATGTCAGATTTGCAAAATTAGGCCTGGTCAGGAAGGGGGCAAATGGCCCAGATGGGAAGTGGTTAAAATCAGCCTATGGGGCAGACGAGCTGGTCAGGAGTGCACGACTGAGGTGTCAGCCACACCTCCAGTACAAACTGCAAAGAAAAAGGGGGTCAGTCAGTACATCCCAATGCGCAGGGGCTCGTTGCTATGGCTGAGAACAACACTGTAAAACAAAACATGCAATGTAACAGCTCTCTGCAAACCAAATAAAGTACAAAATTGCATAATAATTGCAAGTGCTATACTAATAAATAACAAGGAATTGCAGCTTACGTGTGTATTTAGAGGAAGAATTCAGTGCAGTAGATAAGAGGTTAAAAGCTAGGAACTACCCAGATTGGATGTTACAAAGAGGCAGAAACATAGCGTCCCAAAAGAACAGACACAGTATGCTTTTTGGGTCCAAAGAAAAAAAGCTTGGTGATGTGAAACGAGTGCTGGATGTGAGCGGACACGGCGACGGGAGACGGAGTAACACCCCAATCTTATCTATAACTTACAGCAAGGAATTTAATAAAATCTGCTCTATTGTTAAAGGGTGCCTCCTGATCCTATATGATGATGTGATCCTATACAAAGCACTAAAACCGGGCTGCAAAATAGTATCAAGGAGGGCCCCTTCCCTGTCCAACTCACTGTCTCCGTCTCTGTTCACATCCAATACTCCATTCAAAGGTAGTGGTGGGGGATCTAGTTGGCTTAGGTATAGAGGGTTCACAAGATGTGGAAGTAATCCATGCAAATGTTGTAATTATGTGACCCCTATACAATCCTTCGATTCTTCAGACCACTCGTGCAGTTTTCCAGTTAAAAATTACATTAATTGCAATTCTGCGGGAGTTGTATACATCATTCGTTGCACAGAGTGCGACTTAATGTATATAGGCAGTACCATGCGCAAACTTAAAAGTAGACTCTTGGAGCATTTGAATTACATCAGCAATCCCAATGTAATGGGTATTTTTCAAATGCAGCCATTTTGTGCAGGTACATGCCTGCAAAGTCAGCAGTTTTACTGCCTATGGAATTGAGAGGGTCTCTGTCCCCCAAAGAGGAGGGGACCATCGCAAAGAACTCCTCCTGCGGGAGGCATTCTGGATCTACAGATTGAATAGTAGGGTCCCTTTTGGTCTAAATTTAAAAAGGGAGTTAATGTATATCTATCAATAACCACTTCAATCTGGCAATACAATTGCACTTTATATGTATATGCATTTTTCCATGTTCTCATCTCCATGCACTCTCTGTGTATTTATCATATGGATCCTTTCAATATAATTATATTTATTATAGAATGGTATAGTAGAAAAAGAAGACCAGTTTTTGTCACTTTGTGTATTGTCTAGTATATATCATATTATGTTGTTCACACTGTGCGGTTTCTGACGCTTTCTTCCCTTGTGCGGATCTCAGCAAAGTATACTACGGATCATCAAGGGTTAAGAGGCTACGGGTTACGGCACGGTGTGAAACACAGGTTCTATTTGATTAAGTGAAGGGTGTTAGCTTAATGAAGCAACCAATAAGGCCATTTTCCCCTCCCTGAAATTTGGAGAGGTAGTTTTGAGATATGTATAAATTTCTGTGCTTCATTATGTTACGTTGTTTTTACGACTAAGGAAACGCGTCAACTGTCATTGTACACTGGGTGGATGTGTCTGCTGTAAATATTATTCGTGAATAAAGAAGAAGTTTTTAGAGGACCTCTATGAGAATCCGGAGCCGTTCTTTTGAATTTTGTGCTGATTGCGGCGGGGACACACCCCAAGGCTTCTGGATTCGGGACTGCATTTACAGACCAGGGAGGTGAGCTGGAATAAGTGTGTGCTAAGTTAGAGATGCTTGGCAAAATTATTTGAGCCCGTCTGCCGGACGTCAAGGCGATCTCTGTAAGACGGGTTCCTAACACTAAATTCTACCTGTTATGTGCCATGACGGCTACCATATAATTCAGCAAGTGTAGGTTCCACATGCATGCTGGAACCTACACTCACACATGCATATACCAGCGCATGAGCCGGTACACTTCCGGGTAGCAGGAGATGAATAGTCGCTGCTAGTGTTGAGCGAACTTGTGTTTTAAGTTCGGCGTCCAAGGTTCTGGTTCGGTTTATCTAAGAATCCCGGTATGGATTCCGCTACCATGGACTATAACGGAATTCTATGATGGCATGCACCACGGAAGCCTATAAGAGACATTCCATATTGCATTCCGTCCTAATAGAAGTCTATGGCCAGCATACACTTTTTTTTTTTTTTTATACTTGGTTTTTATTGATATACCATAATCGGTACATAAGCCAGAGTAGTATACAGTGTTTGCATCGTATTTTCATACAATGTAGTAATAACAAAAGTAAAAAAGAAGAAAATAAATAATAAATTAACAAATAACATGAGGGATATAACATACCACTAAATGTACAGAGTATGAGATCTTCGTTGCCCTCTGTCTGGGCCAACCCAATACCCACAATTATTACCATGTATACGACAACACCCTTACTTTGGGAATCTAGCTTTTCTAGCCCCTAGGATAAGATAACTACCGTGCTGCAAGATACACTTCTATTATGACAGAATGCTTGTAATAAGCTTCCGTGGTGCATGCCATCATAGAATTCAGTTATGGTCTGCGGTAGCGGAATCCTTAACAGGATTCTTAGATAACCCAAACTCGAACTTTGGGCGCCGAACTTAAAACACAAGTTCGCTCAACACTAGTTGCTGCTCCTGAAGTAGAATCTCAGCGTCTCCACTGCTACTCAGTGCAGAAGTGCAAGAGCAAGACTGTCAGGGCCGGGCAAGATGTTCAGCAGTCGACTTGGAGTATTATAAACTCTTCCATACATATTACACATACACACGAATATACACATGACACGGCTATTACACATAGCAAAGGACAGTGTTATTACTCTCATGTCTCATGTGTATCCTCACTGCCTGAAGACCCCCCCAACGTCTGCCCAACTACTAGCAGTGAGATGCAGAACCAGGGAGGGAGAAAGCTGCAGGCAAACCCTTAACGCTGGGTTCACACCTGAGCGTTTTACAGTGCGTTCCTACGCGCTGTAAAACGCTCAACAGGCAAGAACCAATGATTCCCTATGGGAATGGTTCTCACCTGAGAGTTTTACAGCGTGTACGAACGCGCTGTAAAACGCGCTGTAAAACGCCCTACGCCCCAAGAAGTACAGGAGCTTCTTTGGGGAGTATGGTCGCGCGTTCCCGTACATAGACTTCCGGGAACGCGCGACAATGGGCGTTTGCTTGTTTCGGAGCCGCATATGTGAGACGCCCGATAGAATCGTGCATACAGAGCGCAACAAGGTACGCTCATGTGTTAACCCAGCGTAAGCTTGGCTAAGCCACTCTGGCTATGTTGAAAGGACTGGGTCATGGGGGAGGAGGGGCACATTTACTACTTAGTAGAGGTGGGACGAATCCAATTTTTTTCGAATCCGAATCCGAAAAGGTTCTCGAATATATCGAATCTTTCGAATCTCGAATCCTACGAATCCTGTACATAATTGTGTGAACGGTGTAAGAAACAAAGTCAGACCGCATCAGTTTGTCTGAACCTTTGCCTCCACCTCCCAGTCACAGTCGCACCCTATATGACCGCGATGACCCCTGCTATGACCCCTGCTCCTATCACTACAGAACATACAGGGTAATACAGCGCCACATACCTCTTACATCCAGTGACGTCTCATTGATGTAGATGTTCTCTTTCCTCATCTTCTCCTTTCAGACCTTCAGACCAGACCACCATTTTTCAGCCATTTTTCGTCTCTGCAGCTTGAGAAAAAAAAAATCTTAGTTTACTACTTTTCCATCATCCTCCCATCTTCTGGACAAATCATCCTAACACCCCCAATACTGTTCCGCTGTGCTCCCCAATACTATACTGCAGAAACAGATAATACCCCTGATAATACTAGTACCACACAGAGCCCCCCACATAAAATACCCCTTCTTTGTGGCCTCAGTAGATGCCCCCATAGTGCCCCCCAATAATGTGCCAATAAGAAGTGACCCCACAGTGCCACCCAATAATGTTCCAGTAAGTGTCCCCATAGATGCCCCCCTAATCATGTGCCAGTATCAAGTGCGGAGTGCCTCTCTCCTCCCCCCTATGTGCCGATATCATAGTGCCATCTCCCCCCCAATGTGCCAGTATCATAGTGCCACCTCCCCCCATAATGTGCCAGTATCATAGTGCCATCTCCCCCCATAATGTGCCAGTATCATAGTGCCTCCCCCCAATGTGCCAGTAGTATCATAGTGCCTCTCACCTCTCCCCCTGGCATCCACAGATCCCCCATCCTATAACAGTGCCATCCACAGACCCCCCATCCTATAACAGTGCCATCCACAGACCCCCCATCCTATAACAGTGCCATCCACAGACCCCCCCCCCACCCCATAACAGTGCCATCCACAGACCCCCCCACCCCATAACAGTGCCATCCACAGACCCCCCCACCCCATAACAGTGCCATCCACAGACCCCCCCACCTCATAACAGTGCCATCCACAGACCCCCATCCTATAATAGTGCCATACACAGACCCCCCACCCCATAACAGTGCCATCCACAGACCCCCCCCACCCCATAACAGTGCCATCCAAGGACCCCCCCATCCTATAACAGTGCCATCCACAGACCCCCCCACCCCATAATAGTGCCATTCACAGACCCCCCCACCCATAACAGTGCCAACCACAGACCCCCCCCACCCCATAACAGTGCCATCCACAGACCCCCCCCATCCTATAACAGTGCCATCCACAGGCCCCCCCCACCCATAACAGTGCCATCCACAGACCCCCCCCATCCTATAACAGTGCCATCCACAGACCCCCCCCACCCCATAACAGTGCCATCCACAGACCCCCCCCACCCCCATAACAGTGCCATCCAAGGACCCCCCCCCATCCTATAACAGTGCCATCCACAGACCCCCCCACCCCATAACAGTACCATCCACAGACCCCCCCCTCATAACAGTGCCATCCACAGACCCCCCCACCCCATAACAGTGCCATCCACAGACCCCCCCATCCTATAACAGTGCCATCCACAGACCCCCCCATCCTATAACAGTGCCATCCACAGACCCCCCCCATCCTATAACAGTGCCATCCACAGACCCACCCCCCACCCCTTAACAGTGTCACCCACAGACGCCCCATTGCCGCTCCAGTAGTTATAAAATGTGTAATTCTGATTAATAATCATGCTGCCCCCTCTGTCTGTAGTATAACATTTAATGAATCTTACTCACAGGGCTACTGATTTCGTAACAGGCCGGCCGGGCAGACGAGCGGCAGAGTGACTGACTGACGTCACCTGCCTGCGCCGCCTGCTTTATGAATGAAGCAGGCGGCGCAGGCAGGTGACGTCAGTCAGTCACTCTGCCGCTCGTCTGCCCGGCCGGCCTGTTAGTGAGCGCACCGGCCCCCAGCTCCTCCTCCCAGTCCCTCCCACGGGATTCGTATCATGTAAATTACGTCGGGATTCGAGTCCACGAATCCCACGAATCCAGCAAGATTCGAGGGATTCGTGGATTCAACGAATCCCCCGTCCCATCTCTACTACTTAGAGTCAGCAGCCATTTCACACTGGTTCACACTGTACATGAGGAGACTGGCGGGCGGGGCTCCTGCTGTGAACAGAAGAACGGTTGGCCTTCCTTAGTGAAGAGGACTGCAGCCAATCAGGAGTGAGTGGGGCTTGGGCTCTGTTCTAGCCCCACTTGCTCTGGAAGAGGAGGAGTCCATATACAGGAGAGGAAGTGCAGTGCTGGGGTATTGAGAGCAATCAGCCAGTTCCTGTTCTCTGTCCTCTTCCTGCCCAACACTGACTGCAGATGGGATCACAGGCCAGCCCAGCTGAGTCAGTGCTGTGGAGGAGGGAAGAGAGCAGGAACTAAGAAGCCTGCCCTGCCACTGGTGAAAGGTGAAGGCAGGGAGCAGGCACAGAGGAGGCGGCATCCAGCAGTGTTTGTCAACCGCTGTGTGGATGCAGCCCCCTCAAAAATACTTCAAACTGCCGCCTGGGGCGAGATTGTCATCTCGCCTCATGGCACAAACGGCCCTGGGTGCATCACAAGACAATACCTTGATTCTTTTATCTGCCATGTATGTTACTTCAAGGAATGTTACTTTGTGTATGTCCATTATCTCCTGCATATACTACTTATATTTGAAGTTTATTGCATTTATAGAATACTCACATATAAGCTGTACTTAAGTGTGTTAGTATTTTCTTATGGACACTATACAACATGTAGCATACCAAAGCACAGGGGAAACACGTGGGCCGATGAGAGCAATAGTTCATGTACTCATGGTTAGCGGATGCCTGCCTGGGCCGGGGTACAGTGGATGGGTGTCACGGCGCCATCTAGGAAGCGGGCACGTCCGGAGCGTGCGCGCATCATCAGCGCGTCCAGCGTTGCCTACGCTCCTGATAATACTATGCGCGCATCTATGCGCATTCATGCGAATGGTTTTAGGGCTGAGCACCAAGCTGATCTCCTGGCGCTCGGCTGTGTAGTCTGTGTGGAGTCATGTGAAGATTGCCTGTGTCAGGGAACCAGGGGGGCCGTTTCGCATGGGGTTCACAGGCGCGGGCGGCGGGCGCAGATAGCTCCTCCTCTTTCTCCTGACAGGACACCCTGACGTCAATGTGGCCCAGTGCACCTGCGCGAGTCGGACGCCGGGTACGCGTGCGCGGTACACAAGCCGCGCGCGCAGGGATACAAGCGTTAGTGCACATGCTCCATTCCAGACCACAGGTGCTACTCAGGCTGGTGGAGGGCTTCAGCCTCCGTCACCGCCCTCAGCCTTATGATTGGCTTCCGACTAAGGAAGCCTCCTGGTTGCCCGGCAACCAGGGGAGCGGTCCTGGGTTCACTGTGTACTTAAAGCCAGTCAGAGCCTTGACTCATTGCTGAGTTATTCAACCTTATGGTGAACACCCAGCCTCCCTCCTGTGAACCTGTTGTTTAATCTGACTTTCCAGCTCTCCGACTCCTTGCCTGTTTCCTCGATTACGATTTCTGCTGCCCGCCACGACCCAGAACTGAAACCGACTACCGATTGGATTGACCTTTTTTGTACTACGCTAATTTTTGGGATTATTTCGTCCCTGCCAAAGGATTCCATACCTGATCCACTATTCCAGTCTGACATAACTAACTCAGCCACACCATGGAATCCGCGGGACCTGCAGACGGTGCCCCTTCTTTGTCCGAACAACTGACGATGATGGCGCAAGCCCTTCAGGACATGCAGGCCAGCCATGCACACCTAATTAGGGAGAATGCGTGCCAGGAGCTGACGCCAGGCCCAGTTCACTGCACTACCACCCTCACCTCCTCCCGCTCCACGCACTTCACTAGAAGTGGTGAGCAGTGAACCAGCCGTAAGCCCTACCAGAACGCTTTTCTGGAGACAGGAAGAAATGCCGTTCGCTTATTATTTCCTGCGAGCATACTGTTCTCCCTTGAAACCCCGCACTTACTCCTCGGACTACATCAAAGTACGGACAGCTATCTCCCTGCTCACGGGACCCCCACAGACCTGGGCCCATCAGCTCCTGCAAACCGATAGCCCAGTGCTGTCCTCTTGGGGCTCCTTTGTTTCCGCCATGCAGGCACTCTTTGACGACCCCCTGCGTGCTTCCACCTCTAGGGACACTCTCCGTTCCCTGCGACAAGGAAGGCGTCCAGTGGAGGACTACATTACGGAGTTCTGGGAGATCGCACCAGATACCGCACTCAATGAAGTGGCCCTTATCGACCAGTTCCGGATCGGACTGTCGGACCAATTAAAAGACGAACTCGCCTGTATCGGGGTCCCGGAGGTCCTGGAAGGGCTGATGAGCACAGTTACCCAACTGGACCGCCGTTCCGGGAACGAAGGACGGAGAGACAGCACGCTTTGCCTCCTCCTGCACGGCGATCCAATCCTCTTTCCGTTTCAGTCCTTGGGCAATCCTCCACAGTGGGAGACCTCACCCCGGACGAACCAATGCAGGTCGGAGTAGTCAGGGGTCCACTCTCAGCAGTTGAGAGGTCCAGAAGGCGGACTCTCAATCTCTGCCTCTACTGTGCCAAATCCGGGCATATGTTGAGAGACTGTCCTGTCAAACCACCCTACAGGTAGGACTGTCAGTTCTGCTGTGTTCTTGAACATACCTGTATACCACAGTTCTTCACATCTAACTCTATGTGTTTCTCTGCAGCTGAACGGAACTGGCCATGAACTCACGGCCTTAATCGATTCGGGCGCAAGCAGCTGTTTTTTTGGATTCCAAACTTGCCATGCAGCTGGAATACCCCTGCAGCCCCAAGGAACACCCATCCCGACTCCACATGGTGGACGGCAGTACATTAAAACGGACCTGTCTCTTTGGAATCACACCCTCCCACCCTTTCCATTGGTCGCCACCACCGTGAAGAGATCGTGTGGGACATCGTACCCTCTTCTTTATTTCCTGTTATCTTGGGCATCCCATGGCTTAGAAAGCACAACCCCCAAATAGACTGGGCCCTGGGACGTGTCACATTTCAGTCCTCTTATTGCTCTCCCACTGCATCTCCTCCGCTCCTGGCTTTCTGCTGGTCCTGGCCTCATCTTCCCGGGTATTACCTGCTAAATACGAAGAATATGCGGATGTCTTTGAGAAAGCAGGGGCAGACACATTACCTCCCCCAGACCTTATGACTGCCCCATTGATCTACTCCCCGGGGCCCGCTGCCGTACGGACGGTTATACAACTTGTTCTGAGCCCGAGACCCAGGCACTGAGGGATTACATTGAGGAAAGCCTGGCGAAGGGCTTCATCCGCCCGTCTACCTCCCCAGTCGGTGCAGGTATCTTTTTTGTGGGGAAGAAGGATGGGGGTCTTCGGCCCTGTGTGGACTTCCGGGGGCCTTAACAACTCACCAGGAAAAATAAATACCCTCTCCCTCTCATCCTGATCTCATGGACCGAGTGAAGGATGCCAAAGTGTTCTCCAAGATCGACCTCCGGGGGGGCCTATAATCTTGTGTGGATCCATGAGGGCGATGAATGGAAGACGGCTTTTCGTTCCAGATTCGGCCAATTATAAGTATCTGTGATGCCCTTCGGGCTTTGCAACGCCCCAGCTACCTTCCAAAGCTTTATCAACGATGTCTTCCGCGACCTTCTAGACACATATGTGGTAGTGTATCTGGATGACATCCTTATTTTTTCCCACACACTCCAGCAGCATGAGAGACATGTGAAGGTAGTCCTCCCGCGCCTTCGGACACACCGACTCTATGGGAAGCTGGAGAAGAGCATCTTTGAGGTCCCTTCTATTGAATTCTTGGGATACATTACTGTCCCCCGGAAAAGTGGAGATGGACCCCAAGAAGGTTCAGGCAGTCCTAGAATGGCCTATCCACGAAACCGACGAATGGTCCAACCGTTGATCGGTTTCGCGAATTCTTACGTCGCTTCATTCTCGGCCATATGCGCTCCTATTACGGTCCTAACCGGGAACAACGTTCCATTTGTATGGACCCCTGCCGCTCATAAGGCCTTCCAAACCCTCCAAAGTCTCTTTACACAAGCTCCGGTACTGGCGCAGCCTGACACTGCTCTCCCCTTCTACCTGGAGACAGATGCCTCAGAGAAAGCCGTCGGGGCAGTTCTCTCCCAAAGACAAGGGAGAGAAACAACTCCTACACCCAGTGGCGTTCTACTCCCGCAAGTTAACCAAGGCGTAACGAAACTACGATGTGGCGAGAGGGAACTACTGGCCATAAAAAATGCGCTGGAGGAGTGGCGGTATCTGCTGGAGGGAGCCAAGCACCCGGTAACTGTCTATACTGATCACCGTAACCTAGAATACCTTCGTACTGCTAAGAGGTTACGGCCCCGGCAAGCCAGGTGAGCCCTCTTCTTTTCCCGCTTCACCCTCCAGATAACATATCGTCCTGGATCAAAGAACGGGAAGGCCGATACCCTCTCCCGTCTTCAAGACACTGATGCCGTGTTTTCACCTCCAGAAACCATCCTTCCAAGCACCTACTTTTTGGCCACACAACATTCATTACTCAAAGAGATCCGACAAGCCAGCGTGACCGTACCGTCAGAAGCAGCACACCTGCCACAAAGGCAGGGTCTACATTACCATCAGGGAAAGATCTACGTGCCTACTTCCCATCGGGTGCCGATCCTGCAACATCATCACGACCACCCAACCGCAGGTCACAGGGGAATACGCAATACCATAGAGTATGTGCAGAGGCAGTTCTGGTGGCCTTCCCTAGCGGCGGATGTACGTTCCTTTGTGGGCTCATGCACCATCTGTGCCATGCACAAGAGACCCCACACCCGGCCAGTCGGCCCACTACAACCTCTACCCCTGGAGGGACCTCGCCATGGATTTCGTGGTGGACTTACCTCCTTCACAGGGCCACACTACGATCTTGGTTGTAGTAGATAGATGCACCAAGATGGCCCACTTTATTCCAACGACCGGCCTTCCAACAGCCAAACATACCTCAAAATTGTTTTTACAGCACGGTGTTCCGCCTACATGGACTCCCCTCCTCTATTGTATCTGATCGGGGTTTCGCAGTTCACCTCCCGTTTCTGGAGCCAATTTTGCCGCTGCCTCCACATCACCCGCAACCTGTCCTCTGCTTATCATCCCCAGTCCAACGGCCAGACGGAGAGGACGAACCAAACCTTGGAGCAATATCTCCGCTGCTATTCGTCATACCTACAAGACGACTGGGTGGACCTTCTTCCTCTGGCAGATATGCATACCATCAACAGCAGCATACCTCTACGGGACTCTCACCCTTTTATGCGAATAACGGGTACCATCCCTTGACTCTTCCAGACCTTCCGGTGGACATTCCCGTACCTGAAGTGGCCCAGCGCCTCCGTCGTCTTCGGGGTTTTGCTACGTACCCTAGTGCGGAAGCTCCGCACTACCAGCAACAGCAAAAGACTCAGGCCCGATCGGAGACGCACCGAGAGCCTCAAGTACAGAAGTGGGGATAGGGTATGGTTATCTTCTCAGCACCTTAAACTGACCTGCCCGTCCAAGAAATTGGGCCCTCGCTATTTGGGACCATTCACCATCGCCTCAATGGTCAACGACGTCGCGGCGAGACTAAACCTGCCTACTTCATTTACCATCCATCCGGTGTTTCATGTATCACTACTGAAACCCTACCGTGCCAACACCCTTGTGGGCAGAGTGCCGGTGCCACCCACTCCCATTCAGGTGGATAACAATAATGAATATGAAGTCCAGGGGATCTTGGACTCCCGCAGACGCCGTGGAGTCTTGGAATACTTTGTCCACTGGAAGGGATATGGGCCAGAGGAGCGTTCCTGGGAACCAGCAGGTAACCTTTATGCAGATGCCAAGGTCCGCGCATTCCAGGGGGCTCATCCTGATCGGCCATCCCAGGTTCGCGTCCGGCGGCCGCTCCTTGGTGGGGGGCTCTGTCAGGGAACCAGGGGGGCCGTTTCGCATCGGGTTCCGCCTGCGCGAGTCGGACGCCGGGTGCGCGTGCGCGGTACACAAGCCGCGTGCGCAGGGATACAAGCGTAGTGCACATGCTCCATTCCAGACCATAGGTGCTACTCAGGCTGGTGGAGGGCTTCAGCCTCCGTCACCGCCCTCAGCCTTATGATTGGCTTCTGACTAAGGAAGCCTCCTGGTTGCCCGGCAACCAGGGAGCGGTCCTGGGTTCACTGTGTACTTAAAGCCAGTCAGAGCCTTGACTCATTGCTGAGTTATTCAACCTTATGGTGAACACCCAGCTCCCTCCTGTGAACCTGTTGTTTAATCTGACTTTCCAGCTACCGACTCCTTGCCTGTTTCCTCGATTACGATTTCTGCTGCCCGCCACGACCCGGAACTGGAACCGACTACCCGATTGGATTGACCTTTTTTGTACTACGCTAATTTTTGGGATTATTTCGTCCCTGCCAAAGGATTCCATACCTGATCCACTATTCCAGTCCTGACAGCCTGTTATTTAGGTTCTACCTGCGATTTTGTCTTTCCTGGCGTACTTACCTCCGGCTGAATTCCTGACGATCCTCTGCCTGCTCCTTGTGTACTTTGCTGCTCTCCTGGTATTCTGACCCCGACTTCCTCCTGACGATCCTCTGCTGACTCCTTTGGTACTTCACGACTCTCCCAGTATTTTTTGATCCCGTCTTCTCCTGACTATTCTCTGCTTGCTCCATTTGTACTTCACAGCTTTCCTGATATTGACTCGGTCGGTTCACGTTCTGTTGTTTGTCTGTCTGTCGTCCCTGCACTTATTCCAAGCTAGGGATTGCCATCCAGTTGTCCCCTGTCATTAGGACTTGCGAGGCAAGTAGGCAGGGCCAGGGGTGAGGGTGGAGCGCAGTGGTTACTTCCCTCCCCCTGTGTGTGTGTGTATGCAACCTTACAGAATAACAAGCCTACTGAAACCACAGTACCATGAATCCTCTAGTGAGCCTGACTGAGCATGTGTCAAACCTGTATGATGAACCAGACAGGGCCCTGGTAGCCGAAACGCGACTGAAAGCATTAGTTCAAGGCAACCTCTCTGCGGAGGAGTATTGCACCCAATTTAGAAGGTGGTGTGTTCCCTCAGGGTGGAATGAGCCAGCTCTTAAGTGTCAATTCAGGTCAGGCCTATCTGATAACTCACTAGTAGGTCTTTTAGATTATCAGCTCCCTGAGACTCTTGAGGAGAAGACGACAAGAACGACAGTTCTCTTCTCAGGTACTGGTCCACTCTGAGGTTTGTACAGGAGTGGTGATTGAGGTCTCCTCTGAAGAACCTATGCAAATTGGCATGACCAGAGGGGATCAGCGCCGCAGACGTGGGATCTGTTTCTATTGCGGAGATCCTGACCATTGGATCAATCAGTGTCCAAAGAGGATCCTTTCTGATAAGGCTTCTAAGACAAGACCACCAAGGGACCAGGTACTCCCTGTTATTACTAAAAGTAAGCATTTAGTTCCTATACCCATTTCTCTGGGTCTAATAAGTGGTCGGGTCAGGCCTTTATAGATTCGGGCTCAGCGGCCAGCTTTATTGACCAGGGGTATGCTACTAGACAGGGTGTTCAATCTTTGTTTTTACCTACGCCCATCCATATTATGGCCATCGACTCCACTCCCCTGGTGGGCGGTACTGTGAGGTCATGTAACTCAGAGATTTCCTTAGCTGTGTGAGTGTGCCACTTAGAGAAATGTTCCCTGTTAGTCCTGGAGAACTTACCAGTCGAGGTGGTATTGGGGGATGCCGTGACTCCAATTACACAATCCTACGATTGATTGGACCAGAGGGAGAAATGGTGAGTTGGGGATCTGAGTGCGGCTCGTGTTTGTCTAGAATACGGGTTGGGTTCTCTGTGAGTCTGAGGTATTACCCGCAGTCTTAAAGGAGTATGCTGATGTGTTCTCGTCGTCGTCCCCAGAGGCTCTTCCTCCCCATTGACCTTTATGATTGCGCCATATTCCTGGAGAAGGGGGCAAGGTTTCCTAAGGGGCGTATTTACAATCTTTCCAAACCTGAACGTGAGGCCATGGAAGATTACATAAAGGAGAGTCTCATTAAAGGGCACATTAGACCCTCGGTTTATCCTATGGGGGTGGGGTTTTTCTTTGTTAAGAAGAAGGATTGTGGTCTTAGACCCTGTATAGATTACCGGAAATTAAATAAGATCACTATCCGGAATACTTACTCCCTCCCATTGATTCCGGATTTATTTAACCAGGTATTAGGGGCAGCCTGGTTTTCTAAGATTGATTTAAGAGGAGCATACAATTTAATCCGAATCAAGGAGGGGGACGAGTGGAAGACAGCATTCAATACCCCGGCTGGTCACTTTAAATATCTCGTTATGCCTTTTGGACTCAGCAATGCCCTGGCTGTGTTCCAAAATTTCATGATTGATATTCTTAGGGAGTTCTTGGGTAGTGGTCAATAATTTCAGCAAGATGGCTCACTTTATTCCCCTGCCTAAACTCCCGAGTGCGAAGACCCTAGCATCTTTGTTTGTGGAACAAATTGTACGTTTACATTGCATTCCAGAAAATATTGTATCTGACAGGGGTTTGCAGTTTGTGTCCAAGTTTTGGAGGGCCTTCTGTCTGAGATGCCGGATTTCTCTGTCCTTCTCATCTGCTCTTCACCCTGAAAGTAATGGACAGACTGAGCACCTCAATCAGTCGGTGGAACAATTTCTCAGGGCATATGTAGCAGATGGGGGTGAAATACCTTCCGTTAGCCGAGTTTGCTCTGAATAACCGTGTTAATTCCTCTGCTGGGGACTCTCCTTTTTTTTTGTAACTATGGCTTTCATCCTAATTTTCTTTCTGGGTCATCCGTCTCCCCGGTGTAATCCCGAGGCGGATGAGATCTCCTCAAAACTGTGCACAGTTCAATCGAACCTGGAAAAGGCTCAAAATACTCAAAGAGTCAAGGCCAATAGGAGACATTCCATGGGGTGAACTTTCAGGTGGGTGATAAGGTGTAGTTGTCCTCTAAAAATCTTTCACTTAAAGTTGCTTCAAGAAAGTTTGTTCCTCGCTTTATAGGGCCGTACAAAATCATAGAGGTGATTAATCCTGTATCATTTAGGTTAGAATTGCCCGACTCATTCCACATTCACGATGTATTTCACAAGTCCCTACTAAAAAAATACATCGAACCTGTTGTACTGTCACAAGCTGCGCCTCTGCCTGTTCTGGTTAAGGATTTTGTGGAGTATGTGGTATCTAAAATTGTGGATGTCAGGAGAGTGCGTAATTCCTTGCAGTATCTGGTGCACTGGAAGAGCTATGGACCCAAGGAGAGGTCTTGGGTACCAGCTAGGGAGGTTCATGCCCCTAGAATGGTTAAGAAATTTCATGAGGATCATCCCGAGAAGCCGTCACCTGAGTCCTTGGGTCCGGTGGCCCCGCGTAAAAGGAGGGGTACTGTCACGGCGCCATTTAGGAGGCGGGCATGTCCGGAGCACGCGCGCATCATCAGCGCGTCCAGCCTCGCCCGCGCTCCTGATAATACTATGCGTGCCCCTCGCGCATCTATGCGCATTCATGCAAATGGTTTTAGGGCTGAGCACCAAGCTGATCACTCGGCGCTCGGCTGTGTAGTCTGTGTGGAGTCATGTGATGCTGGCCACGTCACATGACCCCTCTGGCTCCCTATTAAAACAGGCAATATGCTGGCTACAGATTGCCTGTTATTTAGGTTCCACCTGCGATTTTGTCTTTCCTGGCATACTTACCTCCTACTGAATTCCTGACAATCCTCTGGCCTGCTCCTTGTGTACTTTGCTGCTCTCCTGGTATTCTGACCCGGCTTCCTCCTGACGATCCTCTGCTAACTCCTTTGGTACTTCACGACTCTCCTGTTATTTATGACCCCGGCTTTTCCTGACTATTCTCTGCTTGCTCCATTTGTACTTCGCAGCTTTCCTGGTATTGACTCGGTCCGTTCACGTTCTGTTGTTTGTCTGTCTGTCGTCCCTGCACTTATTCCAAGCTAGGGATTTCCGTCCAGTTGTCCCCTGTCATTAGGATTTGCGAGGCAAGTAGGCAGGGCCAGGGGTGAGGGTGGAGCACAGTGGTCACTTCCCTCCCCCCTGTGTGTGTTTGTACGCGACCGTAACAATGGGAAGACAGCACGAAATCCTCCAGGGCATTCTCGGTTGCAGGGGACACCAGCCAGATGGAAGTTGAGGTGCCCTTAATGGTAATTGGTGTTAGGTGCTTTTGCAGCTGGGCCCCTGGTTCGTGACGCCAGCACTGTTAGGTGCAAAGGTTGAGAGTAGTAGTATTAAGAACGAGGAGTCGGTTGTTGTAAACCAGTTGAACATTTACTGAAGATCAATAGTCTCCGGACAGTTGGTACAGTTCATCAGTGGAAAGCTTTTTGTATAGCATAAGTAACTAGAAAAGCTACAATTTCTGGGGAAATTGTGTGAAGTGTTCTTGCCTCCACCAGTAGTCTACAACTGGAGTGGGCGGAGTAACTGGGTGTAGTGGCTTGAGTAACTGTGGAAAGGCTGGACTGGGCAGAGTAACTTTATGGAGTGTTTGGAGTGAGTAAAGATAGTAAACATTACACTAAACAATTGATTGATCAAATAAAAAAGTGCACATGGGTAGCTTGATAGAGTGAGAAATGCATTTCAACTTTTATTTATTTATATAGCACTAATTGCATTTAATTGCAATGCTGTTGTCCAAAGTACTTCACAGTTACATTAAAACATACATTTATAAAAACATTAGCAGCCAATTTGTGTAGGTGGGGTTGAAAATGAGGGAGAGGTGGCAGTTGAGAAATCATGTCCTGATTTTTCAGCTCACACTCTAGCTTCTGTCAGCTCCCACTCTAGTTTTGAACATTCCCCCATTCATTCCTACGGGATCAATTTCGCCACAACAACGCAGATATTTCGTGAACCATTCGGCGAAACGTTCCACAAAGTAATAGCACACCAATGTGGAACAATCCGCACGTTTCGGTATATTACTGTCTATGTAGTGTAAAAACTGTGGGAGGAGTTAGGGTGGTAAATTTGGCTATAATAATAAGAATATATATGTGAGATAACAGTAAGTGGTCTTGCATGGCAAGACCACTTAAAAATAAGTTCACTTGTAATCCTATTATCAGGTAGTGGCAGTTGTCGTCAATGGAGGGATTCTTCTAATGCTGATACTTTACAGGCAAGGATCCTGGTGGTAATCCCAAAATGCACTCTTTACAGCACTCTGGCACTAAAGATGCTGATATATCTATATATCTATATATATATATATATATATTATCTATATATATATATATTACTATGAGCTATCCTTTAAGGGCGATCTCCCTTGTGGCAGGCCAAACACATCTGCTTCATTATTTGATAGGATACTCCTATAAATAGGTTTTTCCACTATGACCTGGAAGTCTTGTGTAGTGGATAAGGACAATTATGGCCTTAATCATCCAGCTGTGTCCAGGCACTCGGAAAGGTACTCCTGGTCACTTGTGCTAATGAGGTCCTAAGCTAAGTTTAGCAGTTACCCTAGCTAGCTCTCTGCATCTTGGTGTATAGACTCACTGTCTGGTGCTTGGTTTCTGTAGTTTTCTTCTCCAGGCTTGATGGGGCCTAGAGGAAAAGGAACACAGCTACATGGTGACTTTAGCTTGGGTCTCTCCTCCATCAACTTGCTTCTCCTTACTCTGACTACCTTTTACTCAACTCCAGCTCTAGGCTAGACACATCCCCACTATATATATTATGTGGTGCCAGCACCACCTAGGGGCAAAAGGAATTAAATGAAATTGCCAGCCAGATAATAGAGAAACATTATTTCAATTTAATACATATATATATTCAGATGTTTGAAGTGTCCCATTTACACACATATGTCGGACGCTGCAAACATATACGTATCTTTATATATACACCCTAACTACATGTAACCATTATACATGGCTACATATCTATCATCATTCCTTATTACAACATAGCATGGTATGTGCTACTCTTATAATAATTACATCTGCATTTCATATTGCAGTGACCCATAGGGGAGAGCTGTTAGGAAGATGGGTGTGGTAGTGGTGGCATAGAAAGGAGTAGTAATGATTCACAATGGCTGTCCTCACTCCAACATTACCTGGGGCTGCATTACAGTGCATTACACAAGTCAATAGGCATTACATAAGTCAAAAAGGGGGCCAACAGATCGAGAAATGAAGGAACTGTCAAGTTGGGTGGAGGAAGCCTGATAATATGGGGTGGGCTGTTTCACAGGCAAAGGCGTTGGATGCTGGACCAGGATCGATGGTGGTCTCTATTCTGAAGTAACACTTTTAGTGGGATGTGGCACTCGCGTCCTATTGGTGGGATGCTCTAGTTGTGGGGTCCCACCCTTGTAGTAAGCAAAGATAAAATAAACTTAGGCACTCCGTAGGAATTGTGTGAAGTATCGTGTTGATCTTTATTTGGTTTTCATATGCAAGGCAACTTAGACATAAGGTCTATGTTTTTGACACTACTGCATTAATATAACTTTACACCTCTGTTTTTCAGGCAAGATAATTGATAACCGGATCCCCATCACCATTGCCATTCCTTAAGATCTGTTTTTCCCCATTTATCTCCTCTGTAAGTATACACTCCCCTATACCTTGATCTTACCTATTTTCTTCCATGTCCTATGTAGATATCGCTGTTTGTTTTAGAATGATGTTAATTTGTTCCTCCATTATCTCCTCCCTTTCTTCTCTCTTCTTACTCAGCGCCCTATCACCAGTCAGTCTATGGAGCGCTTAACCATGTAGGCTCCTCCTGCATTAAACTGCAGACACCCCCTCTACTTCACTATGCGTTCCACCTACTCTACCATGGTGGAATGCACAGCCATTTCCAGAGTTTCCGATGCGTTCCACAGTGGAACGCATCGGATATGAGGCCTTAGACGCTCCTGGATAGAGAGTACTGCCTCCTACACTATACTACCAACCTCTCCACCCCTAGACCCAACCCTATATTGGCCATTACAACTTTGGGAACGTCCTACTCCTACTTTTGGCAATGCGTTCCAGCGTGGAACTACCACACTCTTGGTTTCCTTCCAGCCCTACTTATTGGCGTGAGTTCCAACCTGGAACGATACACCCATCTTTATAAGCGCTGGACCAACATATTATATCTATATCTCCCTATTCTTTATTTCAGACCCATTTTATTTTCAATACATATACCTTGGATTAAGCCTCTCTTTCTTTCTAGTACTTTTCCATTTAATTTTATCAATTTTTACTCAGTTTAACCTCATATGCCACAATCATTTTCTTGGTCTAAGGGCTAACACTTCCCTGCCTACAACAGTATTTAAATCCCATCCAGTGTAAACATACCCTAGGAGACACTGTCACGCTGGACAGGATTCAAGATACAACATAAATCCACAAACATGTGTCTAGGCCAGAAGCTGGGGATAAAGGCTCACTAACTGTCTTGGCGGAGAGTGGGGGAAACCCCCCACCGTGTGGTGTCAAAGGGTAAAGGGGTTCAGAGCCTGCCCAAAGGAGTAATAAGGGAGCAGGTCACCTCCTACTGTGTCCCTAATCCTCTCATGTATCCTCACTGTATGAGCGGACCCGATGGTAGGACGACTCATACTCAGGATTCCTTGAAACCTAAGTCGCCCTGGTAATCCCTCACTTAGGAGCAGGGGAGAGAACAACCTGTTCATCCCAGTCATGGAGGAACAGGAGTCTCTATCTGAGGCCAGGCTGCAAGGAGAGGGGAACACATACAGCTATAGAGAGATGGCAGGTAAGTGAAACCAGTAACACACTTACCTGCCACAGACACACTGACTGGAACCCGTGCACAAGTGCTGGTGTCCACACCAACATTAAAAGGACACAGCACACACCACAAACCACACAGGAACCCAGGAATCCATAGCCTGCAATAAAACATGAGACACCATAAAAACATCTATGACCACAAGGGTGTCCCTCACTGGACAGATGGAATATGAAGACCAGGAGAATAGCTCCAGCATACACCATGGCTGGAGTACCCCCCAGCTTCAGGCATCCAGCAGAGGCTAAATAGCCCAAGCAGCCATACCCACACACACATAAATCCAGTGTTAAAACACTAGGAAGGGAGTTAACCCTTCCAACACCGGCAGGCAAAAACATACGTGGCAACCATGTCACAGCAATCACCCAGAAGGCCGAAACACTGCCACCGCATGCACACACAGCAACACGTTGCCGCGGGCAACTGCAAGTGTAGCAACAGTGTCACAGCGCACACCATAGGCCGTGACACCTCCTTACAAATCCCTACCAGCTCTCCCTAGACTTCTGTGCCCACGTTCAGACCCTAGAGGTGGGAATAAACATGCCCCAGTGCCTAAGGCTGAATATTCCCTAAAATCCCTAAGATGGTGACACGGGGAAAGAGACAGCTTGCTTCCTCAGACCTGGAGGAGGCAGGCGTCTCTCTAACAGCCTAGACAGAACACACACAAGAAAACAAAACCAACTTATCTTGTCACAGAGCAGATACAGCAAATCCTTCTTTCCTTCCTTCCTTCCTTCCTTCCACTGAGCAAGATAGAAGCTATAACCCGCACAGGACACTGGGAAGGGGCGTAATTTAAACTCATACAAACGACCCCACCCAGTGCACCTGAAGGGAAGCGGATACAGCTCAACTCCAAAACAAAAAAACTACACACGTGCTGCTAACCTGGCAGACCTCCGCACATAACCTGAGCAGGGCATGACAACCACATGGTGACAGGTTACCTTCCTCCAACCACTTTTTCCCTATTTTCTTCTTATGGCAACATATTTTCTAAATTGTCTCAATTATCGTCTGTAACTTGGCAAGACTAGTGCTTACCCCTCTATCTCTGCTACTGTTACTATCTTTGTTATTTGCTGTCACTGTCGAATACTAATATTGACTGATTATGAGATATACAATTGACAATGTAACCTATGCAACATTTGATTACTTTGGCCATTCCATTGTTACATCCAACATAGCACAGACAGATGTTGTTATGCCATATTGCAATTTTTGTAATCTTTTGATTCTTATATATGTTCTTTTGTAATCTATTATCCAGTGTTTGAAAAAGGTCCATATAGGATCGAAACGTCACATGTACACAAATAAGTTGCCTTGCATATGAAAACCAAATAAAGATCAACACAATGCTTCACGTAATTCCTACAGAGTGCCTAAGTTTATTTTATCTTCGGTCTCAATTCTGAGCTACATATGAGTATCCTACCAGACAAGTTATTTCATGTACTCGACTACTATGGGTATGAAAAGGACAACATAGTGTTTACAGCAGGACAACGACCTGAAGAATACGTCGAGATTGTTGAAGAAATGATTCAATGACAATGAAGTAGATGTGCTGGATTGGCCCCCACAGTCTCCAGACCTCAACCCAATCGAACACTTGTGGGTAAGGTTAAAGAAAAAGTTGTATTCGTACCCAAGTGAGTCATCCAGTATCCACCAACATTGGGAACGTGTAGAAGAGACCTGTGAACAGATTTTGGTAGAGACATGCTTGAATCTGATTGATAGCATCCCCAGAAGGATTCAGGCAGTGTTAAAAAGCCAAAGGTGCATTACCAAAATAATATAAATTTGGAATTTTAGGAGCAAAACAGTATCAATGCAGTCGCATGACAAGAATCTGCATAACTAATCATATGCTAAATAGTTGCAGTAAATGGGGCTAAAGTTTGGGGTATATCTGAAGTATAACAGGACGGTTTCAAAATTTGTGTGGCCCAGACAACGCTCCATTAATCTTTGAAAAGTTCTGGGCGCATTGCAAAGTCCAAAAGGCATGCAGTTGAACTCAAATAGGCCCATAGGGGTGGTAAATGCAGTCTTCTCACGATCTTCAGGTGCCATTGGTACTTGCCAGTATCCACTGGTTAAATCAAGAGTAGAGAAGTAGGCTGAAGATCCTAAAGCTGTCAAGGATTCCTCTATGCGTGGTAAAGGGTAAGCATCCTTGTGAGTGATTTGGTTAATTTTTCTGTAATCTACACAGAATCTGATTTTATCGTCCTTTTTACAGACAAGGACTAGCGGTGCAGCCCATGGGCTATTGCTGTCTTTGATGATATTGGAGTCCTTCATCTCCTGGATCATTTGCTTTACAGATTGGTACATAGTTGGTGGTATAGGCCGATACCTTTCCTTGATCGGTGGGTGTGAACCTGTAGGGATGGAGTGCTTAATGATATCTACTTCTCCGTAGTCTGTAGGATGCTTACTGAAGGCACGGTGATGCTCCTTCACAATTTTCAGTACTCCCTCAAATTGATGTTCTGGCGTTGAAGCATCTCCCACATGAAGTTCTTTCCACCAGGGTGTGCTTAAATTTTGGTCCTGTGGGTGCTGTTTCTTGGTAAGTTGCTCCATGGTAGCTGTAGCCACACTGATGACATCTTGAAACGTAACCTGGATTAGCTGTGCAATGGGACGGTATTTTGTTAGTGTTACACTGCTATCACTCAAGTTTAGGAGTCAAATAGGCACTTTACCTTCAGAGACGGTTACTAGGCTTCTTGCAGCTCTAACTAGAGCAGGGATCAGCAACCTCCGGCACTCCAGATGTTCTGAAACTACAACTCCCAGAATGCTCTATTAACTTCTATGTGAGTTGTCAGAGCAGCCGACCATGTTTGCATGCTGGGAGTTGTAGTTTCACAGCAGCTGGAGTGCCGAAGGTTGCTGATCCCTGAACTAGAGGATGACCTTCCAAAACAACCGGCTCTACCAGGGCTTGGTAGTCTTGACCCTGAATTCCGACTATAGCTCGGCACCACAAGAGGGTTTCGGTACTGGGTTTGAGAATTACAGGTTGATTAACTCGGATGCGGACACAGCAGATTTCTCCTTTTTCGTAGGAGAATCTCTGTTGCGCATTTGGTTTGTTGGATCACCTTCTTAGAAGCAGGAGAGGCAGTAGGCACTGACTGGCGCAAGGCTTCCAGCATCTCAACATAACAGTTCCTGAGGACATTTATTCCTAGGACTATTGGAGGGTTGTTGTTATTTTCTCTGACTTGTACCACAATAATGCCTTGTCGAGAGTGTAGTTCCTCCTACTTGAATGGTAGGTTCCCAATAACCATGTATTGGTACGGGTTTGACGTTACTGGCTATGAGACTCAGCCAGGATTCTGGGGGCTGGGTAAGCTGATTTTGGTCCCAGTATTTTTCAAATGCCCGTTTAACTGCCAGCGGGTTACTTCAGTATGGCCTGGCTTGTGACAGTATGTGCAAATAGGCTGCTTAGGGGTGCTAGTGCGGTCAGGAGGGCGTCCGCCCGAATTTCTGGAATAAGTCTCTTTATAGTCAGGAGGGAAGAGTCTTCTGGACACAGGTTTCTCATCCTCCAGCAATAATGTTTTTTCCCACTGTTCCAACTTTTGGTGGACCTTCTCCAGACTTTTAGTCAGGAATTGGACTTGCCTAGTGAGGGCAGCAACTGCGTCAGGAATTGGAGCTTGGGTTGCCTGACTGACGACAGGTAAAGGTTTTAAAGGGGTGACCATCTGTGCTACTGGCACTACAGCGGATCTAACAGGTTCCGTCGGTGGATTTTTTCCCAGTATACTGATAGCTAACTCCTTAAAGTCTAAGAAAGTAGCACTTGGATCCTGGGCGGCTAACATTCTTAGCTGGCTCTTTAGATTGTCTGTATTGACGCCTTCAATAAATTGCTCTTTCAGGGTTTTGTCCTGATTCTCTGCCTCACAGGGGTCTACTTGGACAACAGCTCTAAGGGCTTTCTGCAAAGATAATGCAAAGTTACTGAGTGACTCACCCAATTGCTGTTTCTTGCTGAAGAACCTCATCTTGACCTCTGACACGGTTCTGGGTTCAAAGGTGGTATAAGAGACGTTCAAATATCTGCTCCAGTGTCCTCCTCTCTGAGCTTGGCCAGATTTTACTCTCTGAGAGCAGCTCCTTCCAATTGCGCAAGGAGATTCCTCATCTGTTTGCTCTGGGGAATCAAGGTTATAATCTAAACACAGCAAAGAATTTTCTCTTTAAAGTCCCTTAAAGTGTGAACTCTCTCCAGAACTATCGTGGAACCAGGGGGGCCCCAAAATAATAAGGTATGGTTTAAAGGGATTAAGCTTGGTGCTGCAGCAGTTGGTATGCGCTGGGATCAGCTCCGCGGAAGGTCAGGCCTGCACGTTATCCTCCTGCCACCGACATGGTTACAGCAGGTGTATTATGGTTTGGTAAGTTAACTGTGGCTTAGGACACTTTTTTGTGCGGCGTTGCTATGGGCTAACCGCTATCGTGCGGGTGTATGGCCCTTTTAGAAACTTGGTGCCGGTCCCTTTGAATGCAGTGCTTGAATAGCCGCTTGTTAGATCTCAGACCGCGCTCCTGGCTATCGGACACTCCTTAGAATTAGTAGTAGGGGAAGTCGGAGTACTCACAGTTTGCGATTACTACTTGGGGGACGGCAAGCAATGCAATACTTTTTTTATGCTGAAGACTGGTATAACACTTCCATGCAACTTCCAAACACTTTAAACAGTTCTGTGGCCCAACACAGCGTGCAAAAAGTAAAAGTCTCTCAATGAAGCAAAGGGGCTTATTCTCATGCGACAGTCTTTTAAATAAGGTGCAGGGGTTAATATCCTGTTCGTGACACCAAAATTCCTATGTGGCGTGCCAGCAGGGGCGACACGTGAGGTGCACGGTGGGCCGATGAGGGGGAGTAGTAATACAGTTCAACGGTTTACTCACGGTTAGAAGAAAGCCTCCCTGGGCCGGCAGCACAGTAATGAGGAAGACAGCGCGAAACCTTCCGGGGCACACTCTGTGGTAGGGGAGCACCAGCCTAGATGGAGGTTGAGGTGCCCTTGATGACGGCGGTGTTTAGGGTGCTTGTGGCGGCTGGGTCCCTTGGTGGTATTTGTCGTGACGCCAGTACCGTTTATGGAGGTACAACCAGGTGTAGTAGTAGTATTGAAGAATGAGATAGACAGTGGTAGGATACAACTCACAACTTTTACTGTAGCTGGTTTTAGTTGCAGCATAAACATCCAGACAGAATACAGTCTCTGGGTATATAGAGGAATTATGTTGATCCACTGTTAATAGGTTTTGGCTAGGTCCTGACTCAGGATGTGATTCAGTATAATTCTTACTGGTAGGTGACTTTGCTTCCGGTCCCTTTTAAATCCAGTGAAGTTTGGTGAGGTTGCCCGTGGCTAAAGAATCCTTCACCTAGACTCCCCAAAGGTCTTTGATGCCTGGGTAGTGGCTATTATCCTTTGGTTTAAGTCCTTTTTCTATTTGGTCACTTTTTGGACTAGACTTCACTCCTGAGCAGACTTGTGCTTGATCTGCACACTCACTAACTGGCAAAAAACTGAACACAGATTAGACCTGAGCTGGGCTAGATATCCCAGAGTGGTGCTATCCCCATCTAGTGGTGGGATGTATAAAGCACACTTGACCAGCCTATGAACAGGGATACAACAGGTGTAGCAATGCAAAATGACATGCAATACAGCAATGACAATGAAGCAAAACATTTGCAGTTCCCACGTGTCCTGAGTGGGACGCTGCACATGCACCTGGAGGCATAAACACCTGGAACATGAAATGGAATGTTCTTACCAGGCCCAGGATATGGAATGTGGTTTATATCTAGCAGATGCTCTTGTTTTCGTCCTTCCATATAACAACAACAGAATCAATGGAGCAGGAGTTCTCGGTTTTGCCGGTCTTCTCGGGACATAAACTAAGTGGCCCTCAGAAAATGTCCCTCATAAAAACGGGAATGGGGGCTAACAGTCCCTGGCTAGCAATTACAGAGCACCCGCCCCGATAGGGGGGACCCCATCAGGAACCTGTCCCTAACTGGGGCCTATTCCCTACACCTGTCCCTCACTATTGTCCCAACATGACACGTTCCATCTCCAAAAAGAAGACTCATCAGGGGATTTGTGAGTGAAGAAAAGCAAAAGACTTGTGGAATAACAAGGAAAAAAATAAATAAATATAAATATGACTCATTGATCTAGCATTATAGTGTGTAGAAATGGATCTCCACAGTTTTAAAATCAGAAGACCCTAAAAAATGCCAGTCAAAGCATGGAGTAATGGGAACATGTGTCATAGATCCCAAACCTCATGACGAAAAAACCTAGGGCACATAAAAGACAGTGGTCCATGTCCTGGTGGGGATGGGGAAATGTCCCCACCTGACCCTTATCTCACTGCAGGTAAAGAGGGGTCATGCTATAGAGCGCCCATACCCCTTTTAAATGTTCCCAGCTAATGGCCCAGACCTATCCCCGCCTACCCGCTCCGTGCGTTGGAGCGCACGCCCAGTGCGCACGCTTCAATGGAGTGCTCGGAAGGGGAGGTCACATGGTAAATAGGGCAGCCGGAAGGAGTGTGACGTTGCAACCAAGCATCGTGCGCTGCTAGGCAACCGGACAGCGCCTGGCCCCACATCTTCCCATATTGCCGCAGATACTGGACAACTCTTTTTGCAAGTAAAGGAGTAATTGTACTCCAACCAGATTTAGGCAGTACCCAGTACATGAATCTATATGTATTTGGAATGCAATAAAAAGCAATAGGGGCCAGATGATAAATAATAATAATAAAAAGGTGATGATTAAATAATATATGGCTTGGGATCAGAATAAGGTGACAGATATAGTGTAGATCACATATATACGATAATGTAAGTTCCATACACAAAATCATCTTAAGGGACCACCATTGTAAACTAAATGAAGCAACTGAAATTTTGCTGTTCGTTGAGATGATTAGGACAGACTGTCTTTTGATAAAAAAATCTATTTGGCCTCGCATTGCAACACTCTCTTATCCCGATTGCCCCTTCTCCCTGTCTGTTTAATCATTTCAATGCTCATAAAGCTAAGACATTCAGTCCTACCCTCATGGTCATTTCTAATGTGGCGCTCTACAGATCTATCTCTTTGATTTGTTATGTCACCAATGTGTTCTCCAATTCTCTGTCTAAACTCCCTTGTGGTTTTACTAATGTATTCCTTTCCACAAACACATGTCATCTTATAGATGACTCCTCTCGATTTACAGTTAATCATGTCTCTGATTTCATATACTTTGTTGGTGACATTACTCTTGAATGTCCTCCCACAACAAATTTATTTACAGGCGACACAACATCCAAACTTATAGCAGTCAGAAATGGGCTTATTTAGCCAAGTTTTAGTCGCTGGCGGTGCTATATAGTGACTCTTAACTAGTCTGTCGCAAACTCTTCTCCCTCTTCTATATGTAATACTGGAATATTATCTGATTACTTTGCGAATATCTGGGTCCATCAGTAGAATATTCCAATGTTTATAGATAATAGAGATAGTAAACCCAATTTCATGCGGAATGGAAGAGTACAATGCCTCGACATCAATGCTCGCCAAGATGGAGCCAGCATCGAGAAGTTATATTTTTATCTCCCTCAAGTGTGCTTAGGGCTTTTAGTTCCTCCTCTGTACAATTAGATGGGGAGAAATGCAGGAAGGTTGACTCCAATTCACTGTTCACTAGATTCAGGAACACCTCAATGCAGGTTGTATTACCACTGGTGGATTTTAGTACTTTTATTCTTAAGGGATGTGAAGTGGCCTCCCCTTCCCTTGGTTCGCCCTGTAAACACAATCCCTGCAATAATCTAACGTCCTCCAGGATTTCGACAGGAACCCCAAGTTCAAGACTTTGTTTTCTGTCCAATTAGAAAAAATGTTTAAACTACTTCAATTTATGTGAAACTAATTAATATCAACAATGGTTCTAAACAATTAAATTTGGCTGTCAGAACGAATGAAAGACCTTTTCCAAGAATACTGTTTTCTGGCCAGTGAGGGGTCGGGCAGATAAATTGGCTTTAAAGGCACAAAAAAGTTGTGAGATTCTTACACTTATTTGAGGCAGAGTAGCAAGGCAGGAAATAATATAAGCTGATCACAGAAACAAGGTATGGTCTAGACCAGGGGTCTCAAACTCAATTTACCTGGGGGCCGCAGGAGGCCAGAGTCTGGGTGAGGCTGGGCCGCATAAGGGATTTCACAAAAAAAAAAGTCCTCAAATGTCATTATTAACAGTTTTAATTATTTCTTCTGAACATGAAGTGTCCTGAACATGAATTACAACATGAGTGAAGATCATGAACAGTTCTTCTGAACATGGCATCTTTTGCCTACTCCTGCTGCCAGAGACTGATCTGAACCACATTTGGCTTAGAGAGGAAGCAGTTGAGAACCCTCAGTATGGCTTGAAGATGATCATCATTAAGTCACGACACATGTCCCCCCCCCCCCACTTCCGCCCCGCAGCTCACCTGGCCCTGGTCCCATCCGCAGCAGCTGGCTTCTCCTATGTGGTATCTTCGCTCTGCCTCAGACAATCGCTGGCTTGAGAACCGTATTTTTCGCCCTATAAGACGCAGGTTCTAGAGAAGAACAATAAGAAAAAAATATTTTCCATTACACCTAAGGTCAGACCAGCAATCAGACCCCCAATGTTAATCAGACCTCAGATCAGACCCCCAATGCCTCAGATCAGCCCCCATGTCAGCCATCAGCCCCCCATGTCAGCCATCAGCCCCCCATGTCAGCCATCAACCCCCCATGTCAGCCATCAACCCCCCATGTCAGCCATCAGCCCCCCATGTCAGCCATCATGCCCCCCATGTCAGCCATCAACCCCCCATGTCAGCCATCAGCCCCCCCATGTCAGCCATCAGCCCCCCCATGTCAGCAATCATGCCCCCATGTCAGATTTCACCCCCTAAATGTCACATTTCCCCCCCCCCCCCGGCTCCGTCCATGTTGTCACATTTCTCCCCCCCTGGCTCCCTCCATGTTGTCACATTTCTCCCCCTCTGGCTCCCTCCATGTTGTCACATTTCTCCCCCTCTGGCTCCCTCCATCCTCCATCTTGTCACATTTCTCCCCCCCCATCCATGTTATCATATTTCTCCCCCTCCATTCCATCCATGTTGTGTTGTCACTCACATCACACTCGCTACCCTAACATAACACAAACCTGACCTGTCCTGACTCTCCTGCCGGCTGCCTGCGACTCTTCAATTCAATCTTTTTCTGACCGCTGTGGCTGTGTCAGACTGCTCGCCTCTGACAGTCCCTCTGCTCTGGCTGCTTCCCGCCGCCGCGGCGCTGCTCACTCACCCTGTCACACCCCTGTGGCCTGCCCTGAGCCCATGTGACCGTGTGTTGCCATGACGGCACTCGCAGGCTGGGCGGCGCGGCGCTGCAGCAGTACTACAGTAAGTCAGATGATTTTTTTTTTTCATTCATTCCTTTTTGCGCAGGCCGGCCGTTGGTGCGGGCCACAAAATATTGTACTGAGGGCCGCAAATGGCCCGCGGGCCGCGAGTTTGAGACCCCTGGTCTAGACTCTAGTATGTAATGCAGTACTGGTATATCTCCCAAACGATAGGTTATATAGTTACTGATATAGTAATATCATAAACACACTGTGTATTAGGAGCAAATACTGAACTATATAATCATATACTCATTATGTAGAATCTCATTGTCTCAAACTAAGCCTATTAGTTAGCAAGAAGAAATATTTTAAAGTTATAGCTGTAACAATGGAAATCATATTGATTTTGTCTTTGGAAGAGTTAAATATTACCCAGGAGGCAAATCATTATCTCATTTTAGAGACTGATGTTGTGTTAATTTACTGAAGCAAGAAGTTGCATTAATAAATCTGTTTACGAGGAGCGTGGTGAAACATCTCATTTATTAATTGATTTCAAAGGAAATGAATGAATATCTTGTGGAGGCAGAGATATTCTGTACTGCATCAAAATTTAAAGGGGTTTGGTTACACAAAAAATAAATAACACCAGTATTGAACCTTACTGCATTATATAAATAAGTTCATGAAATTCTGAGTGCGTTTGACTTCTTTAGCATAATTGCAATCAGTGACCCGCACCCGGTATTTACATTCAGATGCAAGACTGATGGGGAGTTTCTGTAGCATCAGGTCTCTGCCTTACCTTTCACCCTAAGGGTCCATTCACACGTCCGTTGTTTCTTCTGATCTGTTCCGTTTTTTGCTGAACAGATCTGGACCAGATCTGGACCCATTCATTTTCAATGGGTCCTGAAAAAAATCAGACATTGAGCTTTCCGATTTTTTTCAGGACCCATTGAAAATGAATGGGTCCAGATCTGGTCCAGATCTGTTCCGCAAAAAAACAGAACAGATCAGGAAAGAAACAACGGACGTGTGAATGGACCCTCAGCTGGAACATCACAGATCCAAGCAGGGCCAACAGCCTCATTAGTAGTCACTTCAGCGCAGTGAATACTTATGAAGCTGTGTTGTATATGGGTTGGGGGAGAGGCCCACTTCTAGAACATATACGTTTGAAAAATAAATATGTAATAGGTCTTTATCAGGGTTTATATTTCAGACGTTCTGTATGGCAGGCAGAAGAGTTGTCATTACATTACAGACCTGCTCTGTTGGAAGAGCTACATTTTCTGTATATTACTGAAATTAAGGGGTAAAATTTGTGTCATTTACCAATCACCATAAATAATGTGTTCATTATATTGTATAGCTTATTATGATTACGGAGATACCAAATACTGTTTTGTGATATTTCGTACTAAGTATGTCACAAAAACGTAATTTTTTTTCCGACAATATCTTTCCAGAAAATAATAACTTTAACCATAAAAGAAACAAATCTGGAAAGTAACAATTCTTTTTTTTCTGCCATAATTTTTACTATAAAGATTATTTTACAGGTCTTAGTGAGATTTGAACCCTAGACCTTCTATACAGCAAACAGCTACCTTACCCACTCCTCTACAGAAAAGTTCTGCAGTTTAAAGGGGGAGGGGGGAGGGGGGGGTTAATGCTTTATAGTATTAAAGGGAACCTGTCACCGGGATTTTGTGTATAGAGCTGAGGACATGGGTTGCTAGATGGCCGCTAGCACATCCGCAATACCCAGTCCCCATAGCTCTGTGTGCTTTTATTGTGTAAAAAAAACGATTTGATACATATGCAAATTAACATTAAAGAGTCATATCTTACTCGTGTGACCAGAGAAGAGTCATATTTTCAAGCTCTGACTCATCTCAGGGTAATTTGCATATGTATCAAATCGTTTTTTTTACACAATAAAAGCACACAGAGCTATGGGGACTCAGTATTGTGGATGTGCTAGTGGCCATCTAGCAACCCATGTCCTCAGCTCTATACACAAAATCCTGGTGTCAGGTTCCCTTTAATGTTCTTTATTAACTATCACAATAATAAAAATAATAACCTGTGCAATATAGTGAAAATATTATTTATAGTTATTGGTAAATAGCAATATAAAATGGGGGGAACACAGTTTGCCTGTATGGGGCCCTAAAATTCCTGATAGCATCCTTGAACTACAGGCCTGCTTGAAGCCCTGCTGGAAAAATACCGAGCTAAGACAAAGCATCATAGCTGACATCACATGTACAGGGCAGAGTCCAGGAGAATGGGCAGCACTCTGCCCTCAGAGGCAAGGTTACAGATGATGTGTGTGTATAGGGCAGATCCTTAGCTTCAGATGTAGATAGAAAAATCATTGGATAGGGGACCAACACAGTGGAAAATGTCACGTGAACGCGGTGGAGTGCAGGAAACCAGGGAGCTACAGATAGACAATCACTATTAGTAAGTGATACTGTAAGGCTACTTTCACACTTGCGTTAGGAGCGGATCCGTCTGGTGTCTGCACAGACGGATCCGCTCCTATAATGCAAACGCTTGCATCCGTTCAGAACGGATCCGTTTGCATAACCATGAACAAAATGTTTTGTTTTTTTTTTGTTCATGATAATGCAAACGGATCCGTTTTGACTTTACATTGAAAGTCAATGGGGGACGGATCCGTTTGAAAATTGAGCCATACTGTGTCATCTTCAAACGGATCCGTCCCCATTGACTTACATTGTAAGTCTGGACGGATCCGTTTGCCTCCGCACGGCCAGGCGGACACCCGAACGCTGCAAGCTGCGTTTAGGTGTCCGCCTGCTGAGCGGAGTGGAGGCTGAACGCTGCCAGACTGATGCATTCCGAGTGGATCCGCATCCACTCAGAATGCATTAGGGCAGTACGGATCCGTTCGGGGCCGCTTGTGAGAGCCTTCAAACGGAGCTCACAAGCGGAGCCCCGAACACTAGTGTGAAAGTAGCCTAACATGTGTTGTTTCCTGTCAATGGATGGTGAGAATTGCAAAACTGGATTACTCTTTTAAGTCACTGTGGACAAGACACCAATGAAAGACATCAAACAATAGGCAGTTTAAATCCAAGACAATAGCCCTAAAAACAAGTAGGAAATTGACAAACAGCAGGGTCAGACAATGTCCTACAAAGACACTGGGACATAATAGAACAGCAGACATAAGGATTGTATAATGGTACCTTTATAGTATATGAGGTATATGAGTATTATGCAGAAGTAGTCATTGGAGGTCCAAAAAACTATTTGGGTTGGAAAATCTGCTTACTTAATGAGGTTGTCCCCATTTTCACCCAGGCAGCCCCCTGATATGAGCTTTGGAGAATTTCATGCTCTGATGCTCTCCTTTGCCCTGCCCTGAATCACACAGGACAAAGGCTTTTTATGGAGATCCGGTGACATACCGGGGTCTCCATAGGGTCAGCTAGGCAGAAGCTTCCACCTAGCAGTGAGCCCAGTGATGTCTCAGGCACTGATAGGTGGGCTTTAGCGCTACCCTAGCCTGTAAAATGGCCAGATGGGTGATAATGGGGATATGTCCCGGTTCAGCTCTGAACCCGGACAACCCCTTTAAACACTAATATATCCTTCTACCGCATATTTCGATATAACTAAAAAGTGTGGCATTCCATGTCTGTGGGATAATCCATATAGGACCTAGTAATTATTGAGCAGATTTGTTGTCACCCCTTTTCTCAGAACAAGATATAACTAAGAAGGAACAAAACTTTTAACTTCTTGGTAAAAGAGAACAACTCAAAAACTTCTAGTTGGTTGTCTTTATTATAGGTGGAAATACACTTTAATATGACTTTCTCTCATCCTAGGTTAACTGTGATTTGAAATGTCTCAATAATAGAACATAATGGCTTCATACTCACATGGTAAGCCAAGGGCAAATTCATAATTTGCCATTCGTTAAGATGGTCCTGTCAACACTGAAGATGGAAGGACAATTCCCTGATCTCCCTATTATTTCTCTTGCCCCATTTTTCAAAATCATTGTGATGTGTTAGTGATATAGCAGACAATGAACCTGCAATGTTGCTAGAAAAGTGCCTTTGGCTTATAATAAAATTACATAGCTCTGGTTCCCTACCCGTTCAGAATGTTCTCCACTGGGTGTCATTGACACTCCTTGTATTCTTGTCTTCAAGGTGATATTGTGAGAACCTCCTGACATTTTACACTGCATTTCTCTTGGTTTTCTGGATAAAAGGACCTCTTGTGATGAGCGTTGGCAGGTTTTATTGTCTCCAGTGAATCATTCATAAAGTGCATGGACTTTGGAACAAATCCTTTATTTTCCAGCTGCCAAACTGATCATTTCAAAAGAAACACATAGATCTTAAGAGGCTTTAAATAATTCACGGCTTTGAGTGTCAGACCTCTCTACTCCGTATCGCTGTGTATTCTGCATTGTATGTGTCAGGCTACAATTTCATTTGAATTTGTTTGTGTGAATACTGAAACAGTTTTCTGTTTAGATAGAAGAAAACTGTGCTTCAAAACCACATAGTGTATAAAACCCCAAGCAAAACTGACTGTACTGTATTAGTAAGGACTAGTTCTTTAAACTATCATTGGAAATCGACACTGACGTGTCAATTTGCTTTGGGGATGTTTGTCAGTCAAGACGTTAACAGTGCGCAAAAGACTCTTTAGGCCATATTCATCTGTGGCCTCTACAAGGATTTAGGCACAAACTCCTTGCCTAAATCCTGCATCTGCTAACATTCCGCGAGCATTGCATTTCAATGGGGTAGTTTATACCCAATTCACACACTCAGGAGAATGTCTGCTCTGAGTAATGAATGTGCCACATGCTCACTATGTGCCTATGGCAAATTTGAGCCCTGTGAAATGGCCTTATGTCATATAATAGCCCTGGATGGCTAACTTCACCATTTATATCAGTGGCATACGGTACTTATCAAAAATCTAATTCCCCACTCCTTTGTAGTGACTCTGGAGAGTGAAGCTCTGCACAAGTTCAGGTCAATAGTAGGAAAGGGAATCAGATCAGCCAGAGTCCGGGCTCCTTCACTTTGAGCTTTCTGTGGTAGCATATGGTATGTATACCTTGCACGGTTAAAATAATTTACCAGGTAAATCCATTTATTATTTGATTGAAATAAAAAAATATTCCAGTCCTATCACTATTATATCTATTATTGTAAAATGAAAATAAAGAACTCATTAGAAATAATAATAGGAATCGTTAATTGCTAACGATAATTTGTTTTCCCTTAGTCCTAACAGCAGCACAGATGGGGTTAACTGCCCCCCGTGGACTGGTAGGAATGGCGGAATTTTTAATGAGCCCAAAGAATAACAAATAGTAGAACTCCAGCTCCCTTAAAGGGAGGGGTTCGCCCTCCAGCCCACCGTGTCTATAGCAAGAAAGTACTTAGGGCGGGAAAATTTGTGTGCTGCTGTTAGGACTAAGGGAAAACAAATTATCGTTAGAAATTAACGATTCCCTTACGTCCTACAGCAGCACAGATGGGGAGATAGCAAGAAGAATCCCCTAGGGAGGGTCCTCATGCCTGGCAGAAGTAAGAACTGTCTGCCCAAAGGCCGAAAACTCTGCTACCTTAGCATCTATTCTATAATGAGAGATGAAGGTTGATTCAGAGCTCCAGGAAGCTGCCTTACAGATCAACTCTAGGGGGAGAAGACTTCTCTCCGCGACAGAGGTAGCTACGGCCCTAGTAGAATGGGCCCTCACAAACTCCGGAGGATCTAAGGATTGGGAGGTGAAAGCTTCCCTAATGGCTTCCTTGACCCAGCGACTAATAGTGGTTTTAGACGCCTTACGGCCTTTAGACTTACCGGCAAACAGGATGAAGAGGTTCTCATCTATCCTGAATTCTCTGGATCTATCCACATAAATCTGGAGGCATCTCAATATATCCAGTGGATGTCGGACAGGAACATCAGAGGAGGAGGCGGAGAATAATACAGTAGAGAGATTACCTGATTGATATTTTGAAAGGTTGGAACTTTAGGTCTAAAATAAGGTAGAAATTTTAGAAGGACCCTGTCCTGTAAGAAAATGGTGTATGGGTGTAAAGCGGAGAAGCTTGCAGCTCCCGAAATTCTTTTGGCTGAGGTTATGCCAGAAGAAAGACCACCTTGAGTGTTAGAAGTTTAAAGCTCGCATCCTCCAAGGGTTCAAAGGGGGGAGATGCTAACCCCCTGAGAACTACTGACAAGTCCCATTGGGGAACGGGTTTCAGTATTGTAGGCGTCAATCTTTCAGCTCCCTTAAGGAAGCGTTTGATGAGCGGGTCCCGAGAATATTGGCTGTTGAGACAGGCCGAGATGGCAAAAATTTGGACCTTCAGGGTAGATGGGGAGAGCCTCTGTCAATCCCATCCTGGAGGAATTGTAAGATCGCTGAGAGGGGCGGATCTGCCGACGCCACCTGGTTGGAGCTACAACCAAGAGGTGAAAATCCTCATGATCCGCGGAGTAGGCCTTCTTGGTAGACTCTGCTCTGGAATGCGACAAAGTTCTCAGGAACCGACTCAGAGAGCCCATCCACTCTGGGAAGGGACTGATAAACCTCCAAGGCTGTCAGGTTGAATCTGTGCAGATCTGGGCAGAGAATGAGTGTCCCACGACACCAGGGTCTGCTCCGGGGGGAGTCTCCAACTATTGTCCCCGACTTCATCTGAATGAGCTGGGTTAAAACCAGGATCTCCTGGGCCAAAATGGTATGATGGCTATTACCGAGGCCTGATCCTGACGGATTTTCATCAATACCCTCGGAATCTGGAAAAGGGAGGGAAGATGTATGCCAGCCTGAACCTCCACGGTATTGTCAGAGCATCTATCGCCAGGGGGTTGTCCTCCCTGTATAGGGAACAGAACCTCTGTACCTTGGCGTTGAACCTGGTTGCCATGAGATCCACCTCTGGCATACCCCATCTGAGGACTAGCTGTTTGAAGATCTCCGGATGCAGTGACCACTCCCATGGTCGGTAAGCCGCGACTTAGGCGGTCCGCGATGATGTTGATGGAGACTCGGATGTGAGTGGCAGATAGATGGGATAGGTTCAGCTCTGCCCACCGCAGAATTACCCCAATCTCTGAAAGAAGGAGTAAGGATCTTGTGCCTCCCTGCTTGTTTATGTACAGCACGGCAGTCATGTTGTCTGACTGAACTTTCACTGCTTTGCCCTGAATCTGAGGGGCGAAGTGAAGGAGGGCTAGCCGGATAGCACGCATCTCACGGAGATTTGAAGAAAGATGCCGCTCCTGAGGAGACCAAGATCCCAGAACTGGGGATCCGTCTAAATGGGCGCGTCTGTAGTCAATATGAGCCAAACTGATTGGGTCATAGACTTCCCTGTTGGTAGATGGAACCACCACCTGAGGGAATTTGGGGTTTGGTTGGATAGGGAGCACAGGGAATCTAGCCTCGCAGGCTGCCGTTCCATTTGTTTAAGGACCTCCGAATGAAGAGGTCGGAGGTGCCATTAAGCCCAAGGGACTGCATCCGCTGACATGAGCCCCAACATCTTCATGAGGGTCCGTATGGAGACTCGTCGTGGTACATAAAGGAATCTTGCCAGGTCCTGAATCCGCGGCTCTTCTTTCTGGCGTCAACTGGAAGGGACATCTCCAGAGAGTCGATTACGAATCCTAGATAATGGATAGAAGTTGAAGGGCTCACGTTCGACTTCTGCCAGTTGATAATCCAGCCTAGGCGGAAGCAGAAGGAAATTGCGACATGAAGATGATGGGAAAGTAGGGGGACCGAAGAGGCTAGAAGAAGCCAATCGTCCAAGTAAGGAACAATGTGTCAGACCCTGGAGTCTCAGAGCTGCCATCATCGATACTACCACTTTGGTGAAGATAAGGGGGCAGATGAGATTCCGAAGGTAAGGGCGGCAAATTGAAAATGCCCTGCGCACTCTGAAATCTGGACCGCGATCCTGAGAAATTTCCGGGAGGAAGGATGGACCGGGATGTGGAGGTAAGCATCCTTGAGGTCCAGAGCTAGCCATCACGTCCCCAGGGCTGAGGAGGTGGCTGACTGACCTTATGGTTTCCATGCGGAACCTGGTTCTCCTTACGAAACGATTGAGGAATCTCAAATCTATGATCATTTGGAGATCTCCTGTCTTTTTGGGTACCAGAAATACTGGAGAATAAATCCCTAGACCCCCTCTCCCCTGCCGGTACCTCCTCCAGGGCTCCCTTGGAAGGTAGTCCTGGATATAGGACTCTATGATCCTCTGTCTGGCTGGCAAAAACTGCGCGTAGCAATGAATCTTTCTGGGGGGAGAGAAACGAGGTCTATTAGATAGCCCGTAGCTACTATACTTTGGACCCAGGGATCTGAGATTTTCCCGGGCCCATACGTGTTTGAAAAGGAAAGACGCCCCCCTACAGGGAGGTGAGGGAGGGGTACGGGAAAATCTAGAGGCGTAACGACAGGGGTAGGCAGGGTTTATCCAAGAGCCTCTGGGAGGCCCATAGTCAGGAGGGTTTTGCCTCCCTGGTGGGTTTACGGGAGCGTCTAGAGAACTTTCTAGACTGCCCCCCTTAGTCTCTACGTCTAACCTGCTGTCGGGGTCGGCCCCGTGAGCTTGTCCACCCCTGCCCGAAAGGGCTGTTGGGGGAGGACTTTTCCCCTTTTTATCCGAGAGACCCTCCATGATGGTGTCTAATTCTGAACCGAATAGACGGGTTCAGTTCGAAGGGAAGCCAACAGAGGTTATATTTGGATGCGTTGTCCGCATTCCAGGGCTTTAGCCACAGAGGTCTCCTAGCAGCAGACACTAGAGCCATTGTTTTGGCTGCCAATTTCAGCTGTAGCTGAGTCGTGTCGCACAGGAAATGCATGGCCAGATTGACGGATTTGAAGGCGGCAAGGATATCGTCTTGGGAGACACTTTGGTCGACATCCGTCTGGATCTGGTTCAGCCTAGATCTAAGGAAAGAAGAGACCTCTGTGGCTGCAATGGATGTCGAGGCCGAAGCTGCGGCCGCCGAGTAGCCCCTGCTTAGGGTGCATTTCTGCCCTCCTATCTAGAGGGTCCTGCAGACTAGACCCATCGTCTGCAGGAACCAAAGTGCGTCTGGACAATTTGGCTATCGCCATGTCCACCTTAGGAATGGAACCCCATGATTCCACTAAGGGTTTAGCCATCGGAAACATTAACTTAAATTTCCGGGTAAGGACTGGACCTTTTTCCGGCTTTTTCCATTCTGTGCACATCACAGAAAGAAGGGTCTCATCTGCCTTAAAGACCCGCTGGGTCCGGCAGGTGGGATCGGAAGACTCCCCTATGTCAACATCACGGTCCCCCGACCTGATGGACTTTAGTAGCTTCTGTGTCTTTTTGGGTGGAAAGAAACATGAAGTTGACTCCTCCTCGTCCGAGGAAGATGACCCCACAGAAAGGGGCATAGGTCTGTCAGTGGGGGGCGACAACCTCCATCGGAGTCTGAGAGGGAACCGGTAACCTCTCATTTAGAAGGTGTACGACACCCTTGATGGAGTCGTCCACGTAAGTTTTAGCCCACTGGTACATGTCCTGCATAGTAGGTTCTGTAGCAGTGCCGGAACGGCAGCTGTCGCACCTGGAAAAAGGGCAACTGTCATCAAGAGGCGTGTGTCAATCGCAACAGGCCAGGTGTTTTCTCTTGGCCGCTGACTTCCGTTGCTGGTCTGACTCTCCAGGAGAAGGCATAGCTGAAACGAAAGAAGAAAAATTAAGGCATCGCTAAAAAACTAAGGGAAAATAAACATTAATTAGCGGCACAAACCAGAGGAGAAAAGTCAAGCACTATGAAACAATAGAGCTGAATAGAACTCGGATGATAGCAGAAAATCTCACTGAACGCAGGAGACTCTGGAGCTAGCTTGTTAAAGCAGTGCAGCCAGAGACAGATTGAAGCTATCAGGGAGCTTAAGTAGGGAACAGCTCCACCTAGGGGAGGGACCATGTTACCACCCCTCCCCCAGGAGACATTGTAAAAGCTAACTGCTTTTAAACATTATTGTGGTAAAAAAAAGGCATTTAAATTGCCCCTACATAACCCACCCCTCCTGTGGGAACAAAACTTTCGGTTGCAAAAACTAGTTTGCCCTAGCAAAAGAAAGAGAAAAAAACCTAATCAGCCGAAAGACCGGAAGTGACGCCGCCAGCAGCAGCGCGTCACTTCCGGTCATGGCGGCGCCCATACCACGCCGGATCGGAGGAGCCGATGTATCCAGGAGGGGAACCTTAGTCACCAGAGGAACACATCGCCCCCAGGTATCGCTAGTTACATAGCAGCTGAATGGGGGAGATGGAAAGAAAAAAATAAGCGCAAAGAATAAGCGCTAGATGTAGGCAACAAAGAAGAGACCAAGCAAACATATAGGGTAGTGGTCTCCAATCCCAGAGGGGGAAAGCTTCGCCAGTCCACCTGTCCAAAGGACAGAAAAAAATACGGTGGGCTGGGGGGCGAACCCCTCCCTTTAAGGGAGCTGGAGTTCTTCTATTGGTTATTCTTTGGGCTCATTAAAAATTCCGCCGGTCCTACCAGTCCACGGGGGGCAGTTAACCCCATCTGTGCTGCTGTAGGACGTAAGGGAATAGCTGGTATTTATTTAGCTATTCTAAAAATTATTTTTCTTATGCTGAGCACAGAGAATGACTACATGCTCCAATAGATCTCCTGCTGGAATCATAGATGTGAAATCTATTAGTCACATGGGTGACAAGATTAGGTAACATCATCACTATTCTAAATATTCTGTAGTTTTGCAGTGAGCCCTGGAGCGGAAGATGAGAGTGGTAGTGGCTCTGACTATATAATGTGTCACAGTGGTTTCCCTCTGGCCGTTGCTCCCTAGGGATGGAGAGGAGGGTGCGTAATTCAGGGCACACCAAGTAGTTGAGACTCCTGTCTGAGGGTAGTTTGGCCTGCCTATGATGTTGATGGTTGTATGGATGCAAGGCAGGGCATATTAAGTACAGTGGCCAGCGTATGGTAGGAGTCAGGAAACAAAGCCAGAGTGCAAAATAGGATTTGTATTACATCCAACAATAATCTGTGCAAAGTGCAAATTCTTTTCTCAGATAGGGAGGCTGTTAAAGTGGCAAATAATTACATTGTTGGTATGCTATCTTGTCTCTCTCACAAAGATCTCTGGCTAGTAATTGTAATCTAGCAATTGTGGCTGTAGTGTCCACTGTGGGATAGAGATTTTTGAGGCACATCTGGCCAGGGTGCAATTAAGCATGTTGGGTGTCTTAACTGTAGTCCCTCACAAACAGCAAATATAGCTGGTTCCTACACTGCCCTGTACATTCTAGGCTTAAGTTAAGCACAGGAGAGGCAGATCTGTGAGTGGTAGGTACCCATCTGCAAAAGCGACCCTGACGTCGATAGATGGGTCCGACACAAATTTGATAAAAAATGTGTGAGAAGAGCTTCCATTATTTATGCATAATAGGTATAGTAACATTGTAATCCAGAATAATCTCTAATCCCTAGCTTCATTGTTTGCATGTGTGACAGAGTGCTGCCATATTTTGTTTGCTGTTTGTATGTTAGCTTTATGGATGTGCACCTGTGACTGTGGATGTGCTAGTATATATTTCCTTGCTGTGTGTTTGGAGGGTAGCTGCCTCCATTTAGATTACAGTATAGTGGGGCGCCAATTGCAAGTAACCGGTGTTAAATAGGTAGTGGTATATATATATATTTATGTATATATAGCAATATATAGAATAGCTAGAACAGCTCAAATGACAGATCTACTAATGTTATATCGAAGCTGTATGGGAACATGTCATAACCACAATTAAAAATCAAGTTAAGTCAAGGGACTTACTTCACCAGGGAGGAGGATGAACAGGATAAGCTCAAGACACCTGTCCTCCTTACCTCCCTTGCCGAGGTCGCCTGTAAGATGGATACTGTAAGGAAATTATGTCTGTATCCACACACGTTCACATATATATATTAATTCAGCTTCTATGCTTGTATTAAATATGCAGAGTTCTTCTTTAAAGGTAATATTTCATACTCTTATGACAACAAGGTCTAGTAACACAAGCTAACAGGAAATGGCTGTCTGAAGCTCAAAACCGCATGGCTAAAAAGAGATATGCATGCTTTAGCAAAAGAAAGCCATATTTGTAATAGAGGTACCTGAAGAGAGAATTGCCGAATGCATGGCATCATAGCTGCAGAAACATATATATGCACATATATACCTGTTACACATATATCTAACATGTGCATTAGACATATATTTTACATTTACTGCAATACGAGTTATATATATATAAGCATTTTTTTGTATATTAACCTTCACCTGTGGTTTAGATAAATGCAAGACATTTTACCAGGTAAATGTTGGTACGAGATAAACAAAGATAATTCCGAGAAATATTTGAACAAAGCTGAAATCAACAAAGATTGTGGTTAGATATCTGAATACTAAGAATTATAAATGCGTCACATATGTACCTTGTTTTTACGAAATTATCATGACTTTTTCGTTACCTGATTGGATTAAGCTTAGGGGAGGTATATGATAATCTTGTGGTTTGTATGGTAATCTTGTGGTTTGTATCTATAAATTGTCTACGATGTCAGAATAAAAAAACAACCATTTTAAACCTATCAACGTGTATTGGTCTTCAGTGGTTGCCCGGCCGGAGGTTCACCCACAGACAAACCAGGGGCCCTTTCAGATACACACCCCATCCTCGCGATGAAAGTAAACTTGAGGACTTCAAACCAAGGATGCTTGTTTTATTCTTATTAAAAAGCTCGACGTGTTTCGGGGATTACAACTAAGTCCCCTTTATCAAGAGCATAAGCATCCATTTAGATTAGGCACTCCCTATCCATCTGCACAGGAGTTCTAAGAAGAGTATAAATATAGCTGTTTCCTACACCTCCCTGAACATTGTAGGCTTAAAGGGTTTCTGTCACCCCACAAAACTCTTATTTTTTTTTTTGGATAGTTATATTTCTTATAGCGCGATATAGGAGAATATAATAGTCTTACTTACTTTCATGCGGCCGATTCTTTAGAAAACGAAGTTTTATAATATGTAAATCAGGGCTCTACCAGCAAGTAGGGCGTCTACTTGCTGGTAGCCGCAGCAGAAAACCGCCCCCTCGCCGTGTTGATTGACAGGGCCAGCCGTGATCTCCTCCTCCGGCCGGCCCTGTCAGTATTTCAAAAATCGCGCGCCTCTGGTCATTCGGCGCAGGCGCTCTGAGATGAGGAGGCTCGTCTCCTCAGCACTCCCTCAGTACGCCTGCGCCGATGACGTCTTCTCTTTCGGTGATGTCATCGGCGCAGGCGCACTGAGGGAGTGCTGAGGAGACGAGCCTCCTCATCTCAGAGCGCCTGCGCCGAATGACCAGAGGCGCGCGATTTTTTAAATACTGACAGGGCCGGCCGGAGGAGGAGATCACGGCTGGCCCTGTCAATCAACACGGCGAGGGGGCGGTTTTCTGCTGTGGCTACCAGCAAGTAGACGCCCTACTTGCTGGTAGAGCCCTGATTTACATATTATAAAACTTCGTTTTCTAAAGAATCGGCCGCATGAAAGTAAGTAAGACTATTATATTCTCCTATATCGCGCTATAAGGAATATAACTATCCAAAAAAAAAAAAAAAAGAGTTTTGTGGGGTGACAGAAACCCTTTAAATTAGGCTTAGGAGAGGCAGTTCTGTTAGTGTTAGGCACCTATCTGCAGAAGCCACCTTGACATTGGTAAATGGGCCTGACACATGTTTGATCAAAAAGAGCTTCCATTTTTCATGTATTATAGCTATCATGACATTTTAATCCAGAATAATTTCTAATCCCAAATTCTATTGTTTGCATGTGTGTAACAATGTGCTGCCAAAAAGAAGGAGCACACAAGCAGCAAAATCTGGTTAGCTGTAGTCGCAGGTTTCTTTGTTGACTCCTATGCTTGGCCATGCAGATTCTTCTTTCTCTCTTTCTTGCTGTAGCAGAAGCAGTATCTTCTACAGAAATCGGTTAGTCTTTGGATCCTGAGGCCTAAAAAGAAGCAGCATATGGACTTGCTTTTCCCTCCTCACATATTAGACTAGAGTAGACCAGGCCACTCCTGCCAAAAGTGGTGGAACAGGGTGATTAAAGCTGTCCCTGTCAACCATACCAGGTCAAACTGGGTATACATAACATAACATAACATTTGCAGCTATCACCTATACTGGGGTACTGCACTTTGCATTCCATACAATTCATGGACCTGGATGTGTAGGGGATGACCAGTGGGTACATGGGACTGCAAGCAGCACAGAGAAAAGAAGGAGAAAACAAGTGGATCCAAATTCTTGATCACATTATCTTGGTGAGATATACCATATATTTATTCTTCTGTCCACATAGATATTTGAGGGCTGCCTTTTTGAGAGATGAGTTGTATTTTCAAATGGCACCATCTGGGGTATGTCTAATACAGTTGCAAGAAAAAGTATGTGAACCCTTTGGAATGATATGGATTTCTGCACAAATTGGTCATAAAATGTGATCTGATCTTTATCTAAGTCACAACAATAGACAATCACAGTCTGCTTAAACTAATAACACACAAAGAATTAAATGTTACCATGTTTTTATTGAACACGCCATGTAAACATTCACAGTGCAGGTGGGAAAAGTATGTGAACCCCTGGATTTAATAACTGGTTGAACCTCCTTTGGCAGCAATAACTTCAACCAAACGTTTCCTGTAGTTGCAGATCAGACGAGCACAACGGTCAGGAGTAATTCTTGACCATTCCTCTTTACAGAACTGTTTCAGTTCAGCAATATTCTTGGGATGTCTGGTGTGAATCGCTTTCTTGAGGTCATGCCACAGCATCTCAATCGGGTTGAGGTCAGGACTCTGACTGGGCCACTCCAGAAGGTGTATTTTTCTTCTGTTTAAGCCATTCTGTTGTTGATTTACTTCTATGCTTTGGGTCGTTGTCCTGTTGCAACACCCATCTTCTGTTGAGCTTCAGCTGGTGGACAGATGGCCTTTAGTTCTCCTGCAAAATGTCTTGATAAACTTGGGAATTCATTTTTCCTTTGATGATAGCAATCCGTCCAGGCCCTGAAGCAGCAAAGCAGCCCCAAACCATGATGCTCCCACCACCATACTTCACAGTTGGGATGCTGTTTTGATGTTGGTGTTGCTGTGCCTCTTTTTCTCCACACATAGTGCTGTGTGTTTCTTCCAAACAACTCAACTTTTGGTTTCATCTGTCCAAAGAATATTTTGCCAGTACTGCTGTGGAACATCCAGGTGCTCTTGTGCAAACTGTAAACGTGCAGCAATGTTTTTTTTGGACAGCAGTGGCTTCCTCTGTGGTATCCTCCCATGAAATCCATTCGTGTTTAGTGTTTTACGTATCGTAGATTCGCTAACAGGGATGTTAGCATATGCCAGAGACTTTGTATGTCTTTAGCTGACACTCTAGGATTCTTCTTCACCTCATTGAGCAGTCTGCGCTGTGCTCTTGCAATCATCTTTACAGGATGGCCACTCCTAGGGAGAGTAGCAGCAGTGCTGAACTTTCTCCATTTAAAGACAATTTGTCTTACCGTGGACTGATGAACAGCAAGGCTTTTGGAGATACTTTTATAACCCTTTCCAGCTTTATGCAAGTCAACAATTCTTAATCGTAGGTTTTCTGAGAGCTCTTTTGTGCGAGGCATCATTTACATCAGGTAATGCTTCTCGTGAAAAGCAAACCCAGAACTGGTGTGTGTTTTTTATAGGGCAGGGCAGCTGTTACCAACACCTCCAATCTCATCTCACTGATTGGACTCCAGTTGGCTGACACCTCACTCCAATTAGCTCTTGGAGATGTCATTAGTCTAGAGGTTCACATACTTTTTCCACCTGCACTGTGAATGTTTACATGGTGTGTTCAATAAAAACATGGTAACATTTAATTATTTGTGTGTTATTAGTTTAAGCAGACTGTGATTGTCTATTGTTGTGACTTATATAAAGATCAGATCACATTTTATGACCAATTTGTGCAGAAATCCATATCATTCCAAAAGGTTCACATACTTTTTCTTGCAACTGTATATTGTATAACTTCTATAAATTTTTTGGAGGGACAATGTAAAAAATAAAGCAATTTCACCTTTGTTTATTGAGTTTTGTTTTTATGATTTTCAGCATGTAGTATGTGGCCATTTTATATTTTTTAATGTTATTCTACAGGTCAGTATGATTTCGGCAATACCAAATATATATATTTTTTTCCTTACTTTGGCACAATGAAAATACTTTCTTTTTGAAAATCAATGTTCTATGTCTTTAAATGAAGCAACATGCTGTGGTGAGGCCTATTTTTTTTTTTAACTATGAACTCATGGCAGTGAGAGCAGAGTGCCAGCTGTATAATACAATCAACACCCACAAGGGGTGCTGCAGGCACAGCTTTTGAGCCTGTGCTATCAATGTTCCATAATAGTACAGCAGCTCATGGAAAGTACTGTATTTTTCACTCTATAAGATGCACCTGACCATAAGACACACCTAGATTTAAAGGAGGAAAATAAAAACATTTTTCATCAGACCTCAGATCAGACCCAAATCTTTATCAGACCCCCAAATAAGACCCTGAATCTTATTCAATTCCCCAAATCACCCCCCCCCCGGTCCTCATCAGACCTCAGATCAGACCCCTAAACTTCATCAGACCCCCCCCCCCCCCAATCAGACCTCTATTTCATCAGACATAAGATCAGACAAAAAATAAAACAACTTACACGACCTGACTTAGTGAATTACATGCACTACGTTCTGACACTGTACATTGCCAGGACACAGCACAGTGTGGAGCCTGTAGAAGACCAGTGAGCAAGTACAGCCAGTGCTAGCAGTGCTACTCTCACCACTCCCCAGTCCTACTATACTAATGAATGCTTCCATAATGGAGGCAATTATCAGTATTTGCTTTGTAAGGCGCACTGCCATTTTCCCCCAACTTTTTTGGGAAAAAGTGCATCTTATTAAACAGAAAATATGGTATATAATTCTCCCTATATACAGGAGAAAGGGATTGAACAGATCTGCTATAATATGTGGATAGTTGATGAGACACATATTCCAATGATGTATTTATCTCTGAACACACTTTCACTCCCTCTCCATTGTAAGCTGGCAAATGGCCCACATTGTGTATTGCAATGCATCTCCTGAACACCTAAGGCTACTTTCACACTGGCGTTTCTGGGTCCGCTTGCGAGATCTGTTTCAGGGATCTCACAAGTGGCCCAAAACGAGTCAGTTCAGCCCCAATGCATTCTCAATGGATAAGGATCCGTTCAGAATGCATCAGTTTGGCTCCGTTCCGCCTCCATTCCGTTCTGGAGGCGGACACCAAAACGCTGCTTGCAGCTTGGAGCTAAACGGATCCGTCCTGACTTATAATGTATAATGGTGCAATTGAAAATGGATCCGTCCCCCATTGACTTTCAATGTAAGTCAGGATGGATCAGTTTTGACTTAGACTTTTTTTTTAAAGAATAATGCAAACGGATCCGTTCTGAACGGATACAAGCGTTTGCATTATCGGTGCGGATCCGTCTGTGCAGATACAAGACAGATCCGCACCGAACGCAGGTGTGAAAGTAGCCTAAGTTAAAAAAAAATAGTTAACTGGACTCTTAGGCCCCTTTCACACGGGCGAGTATTCCGCGCGGATGCGATGCGTGAGTTGAACGCATTGCACCCGCACTGAATACCGACCCATTAATTTCTATGGGGCTGTTCACATGAGCGGTGATTTTCACGCATAACTTGTGCGTTGCGTGAAAATCGCAGCATGCTCTATATTCTGCGTTTTTCACGCAACGCATGCCCCATAGAAGTGAATGGGGTTGCGTGAAAATCGGATGCGGTGCGATTTTCACGCACGGTTCTAGGAGACAATCGGGATGGAGACCCGATCATTATTATTTTCCCTTGTAACATGGTTATAAGGGAAAATAATAGCATTCGGAATACAGAATGCATAGTAAAATAGCGCTGCCGGCATCTCGTCTGTCTCCTTCTTTGCTGAACAGGACCTATGGTGAGCATTTATTCCAGGACCTGTGGTGACGTCACTCCGGTCATCGCATGATCCATCACATGATCTTTTACCATAGTGATGGGTCATGTGATGGATCATGTGATGACCGGAGTGACGTCACCACTGGTCCTGGAATGAATGCTCACCACAGGTCCTGTTCAGCAAAGAAGGAGACAGACGAGATGCCTGCAGCGCCAGCAAGTGGATTAAGGTGAGTTAAATTATTTTATTTATTTTTTTAACCCCTCCAGCGCTATTTTACTATGCATTCTGTATTCAGAATGCTATTATTTTCCCCTATAACCATGTTATAAGGGAAAATAATACAATCTACAGAACACCGATCCCAAGCCCGAACTTCTGTGAAGAAGTTTGGGTTTGGGTACCAAACTTGCGCGATTTTTCTCACGCGAGTGCAAAACGCATTGCAATGTTCCCGTAACACACCCGCACATTTTCCCGCAACGCCCATGTGAAAGAGGCCTTAGAAGTGTCATTAGCATACAGAGCATGGACTGCAGGGGGGAAAAAGTTCAGAGATAATTCCATTGTTACAATCTGAGTTCATCAGCTATCCAGGCATTACAGTAGTTCCAGGCTGTTTTCTAGGTTGACATGGACATGAGGCGCCACTCACATAGCTGAATCTTGGCAAGCGGAGAAAGTCTGATAGCGTAAACAAGAATATTACAAACAGAAAGGATTCCTAGATGCTGCAGCACGATTCTAAGGGAAAAGAGAACAATCTTATGAATGACGAGAGTGAGATGAGAAGGGTAAAGTGTGCAGAACCATGACTTTTCCATGGCTTTACTGAACAATAGCTTGTAGCTCTACACCAGAAGCTACAGTTAGGCCTCATGCACACGACAGTATTTTTTCACGGTCCGCAAAACGGGGTTCCGTTGGTCCGTGATCCGTGACCGTTTTTTCGTCCGTGGGTCTTCCTTGATTCTTGGAGGATCCACGGACATGAAAAAAAAGTTGTTTTGGTGTCCGCCTGGCCATGCGGAGCCAAACGGATCCGTCCTGACTTACAATGCAAGTCAATGGGGACGGATCCGTTTGACGTTGACACAATATGGTGCAATTTCAAACGGATCCGTCCCCATTGACTTTCAATGTAAAGTCAGGAGTTAATATACCATAGGATAGGAGTTTTTTCCAATCCAATGGTATATTTTAACTTGAAGCGTCCCCATCACCATGGGAACGCCTCTATGTTAGAATATACCATCGGATTTGAGTTAGATCGTGAAACTCATATCCGACAGTATATTCTAACACAGAGGCATTCCCATAGTGATGGGGACGCTTCAAGTTAGAATATACTACGAACTGTGTACATGACTGCCCCCTGCTGCCTGGCAGCACCCGATCTCTTACAGGGGGCTATGATACGCACAATTAACCCCTTCAGGTGCCGCACCTGAAGGGGTTAATTGTGCGTATCATAGCCCCCTGTAAGAGATCAGGGGCTGCCAGGCAGCAGGGGGCAGACCCCCCTTGGGCCCCCCTCTCTCCCTCTATTGTATTAATTTCATTGGTGGCCAGTGTGCGGCCTCCCCTCTTCCCCCCCCGCCCCCGATCATTGGTGGCAGCGGAGAGTTCCGATCGGAGTCCCAGTTTAATCGCTGGGGCTCCGATCGGTAACCATGGCAACCAGGACGCTACTGCACTCCTGGTTGCCATGGTTACTTAGCAATATTAGAAGCATCATACTTACCTGCTGCGCTGTCTGTGACCGGCTGGGAGCTCCTCCTACTGGTAAGTGACAGGTCTGTGCGGCGCATTGCTTAATGATCTGTCACTTACCAGTAGGAGGAGCTCCCGGCCGTTCACAGACAGCGCAGCAGGTAAGTATGATGCTTCTAATATTGCTAAGTAAAGGGAGGCCGCACACTGGCCACCAATGAAAATAATACAATAGAGGGAGGGAGGGGGGGCCGGGGAGGGCCGCACACTGTGCCACCAATGAAAATAATACAATAGAGGGAGGGAGGGGGGCTGGGGGGGCCGCACACTGTGCCACCAATGAAAATAATACAATAGAGGGAGGGTGGGGGGCTGCACTGGCCACCAATGAAATTAAAACTGGGGAGGGAGGGGGGTCTGCCCCCTGCTGCCTGGCAGCCGCTGATCTCTTATAGGGGGCTATGATATGCACAATTAACCCCTCAGGTGCAGCACCTGAGGGGTTAATTGTGCTGATCACAGCCCCCTGTAAGAGATCGGGTGCTGCCAGGCAGCAGGGGGCAGTCATGTACACAGTTCGTAGTATATTCAAACTAGAAGCGTCCCCATCACTATGGGAACGCCTTTGTTTTAGAATATACTGTCGGATATGAGTTTTCACGAAGTGAAAACTCAGCTCTGAAAAAGCTTTTATGCAGACGGATCTTCGGATCCGTCTGTATGAAAGTAATCTACGGCCACGGATCACGGACGCGGATGCCAATCTTGTGTGCATCCGTGTTCTTTCATGGACCCATTGACTTGAATGGGTCCGTGAACCGTTGTCCGTCAAAAAAATAGGACAGGTCATATTTTTTTGACGGACAGGAAACACGGATCACGGATGCGGCTGCAAAACGGTGCATTTTCCGATTTTTCCACGGACCCATTGAAAGTCAACGGGTCCGCGAAAAAAAACGGAAAACGGCACAACGGCCATGGATGCACACAACGGTCGTGTGCATGAGGCCTTACTAGAATTAGGAACACCACATAGAGAGTCATTGTGCAGTGAGCCCTTGATTAGCCAGTGCAAAGGATTGGAGTGGTAGTGGCCCTAATGAGATGAATATAACTTGTAGTACATTAAGCAGTAGTTTGTACAAAGGGCAATTTCTATCCCCAGATGATGAGGTATGGTGGCTGCATAAGTGGCAATTAATGCACCTCAGATATGCAATCCTGTTGGTAACGCTCTCTTAGACTTTTGACTAAGGCTACTTTCACACTTGCGTTCGGGGTTCCGCTTGTGAGCTCCGTTTGAAGGCTCTTACAAGCGGCCCCGAACGGATCCGTACAGCCCCAATGCATTCTGAGTGGATGCGGATCCGCTCAGAATGCATCAGTTTGGCACCGTTTGGCCTCCGTTCCGCTCAGCAGGTGGACACCCGAACGCAGCTTGCAGCGTTTTTGTGTCCGCCTGGCCGTGCGGAGCCAACGGATCCGTCCAGACTTACAATGCAAGTCAATGGGGACGGATCCGTTTGACGTTGACACAATATGGTGCAATTTCAAACGGATCCGTCCCCCATTGACTTTCAATGTAAAGTCAGGAGTCCCCTATTAATATACCATCAGATCGGAGTTTTCTCCAATCCGATGGTATATTTTAACTTGAAGCGTCCCCATCACCATGGGAAGGCCTCTATGTTAGAATATACCATCGGATTTGAGTTAGATCGTGAAACTCAGATCCGACAGTATATTCTAACACAGAAGCGTTCCCATGGTGATGGGGACGCTTCAAGTTAGAATATACTGAGAACTGTGTACATGACTGCCTCCTGCTGCCTGGCAGGTGCTGCCAGGCAGCAGGGGGCAGACCCCCCCCTGTATTTAACTCATTGGTGGCCAGTGCGGCCCCCCTCCCTCCCTCCCCAGTATTAAATGTGACCAGTGCGGCCCCCTCCCTCTATATTCATTGGTGGCCAGTGCGGCCCCCCCTCCCTCCCTCCCCAGTATTAAATGTGACCAGTGCGGCCCCCCTCCCTCTATATTCATTGGGGGCCAGTGCGGATTCCCAGTATTAAATGTGACCAGGGCGGCCTCCCCTCTTCCCCCCCTAATTAAAATCACCCCCCCATCATTGGGGGCAGCGGAGAGTACCGATCGGAGTCCCAGTTTAATCGCTGGGGCTCCGATCGTTAACCATGGCAACCAGGACGCTACTGCAGTCCTGGTTGCCATGGTTACTTAGCAATTTTTAGAAGCATCATACTTACCTGCGAGCTGCGATGTCTGTGACCGGCCGGGCGCTCCTCCTACTGGTAAGTGACAGGTCTGTGCTATAAGCAATGTGCCTCACAGACCTTTCACTTACCAGTAGGAGGAGCTCCCGGCCGGTCACAGACATCGCAGGTAAGTATAATGCTTCTATTTATTGCTAAGTAACCATGGCAGCCAAGACTGCAATAACGCCTTGGCTGCCATGGTAACCGATCGGAGCCCCAGCGATTAAACTGGGACTCCGATCGGAACTCTCCGCTGCCACCAATGATGGGGGAGGGGGTGATTTTAATTAGGGGGGGAAGAGGGGAGGCCGCACTGGTCACATTTAATACTGGGAATCCGCACTGGCCACCAATGAATATAGAGGGAGGGGGGGCCGCACTGGTCACATTTAATACTGGGGAGGGAGGGAGGGGGGGCCGCACTGGCCACCAATGAATATAGAGGGAGGGGGGGCCGCACTGGTCACATTTAATACTGGGGAGGGAGGGAGGGGGGGCCGCACTGGCCACCAATGAATATAGAGGGAGGGGGGCCGCACTGGTCACATTTAATACAGGGGAGGGAGGGGGTCTGCCCCCTCCTGCCTGTCAGCACCTGATCTCTTACAGGGGGCTATGATTCGCACAATAATTGTGCGGATCACAGCCCCCTGTAAGAGATCGGGTGCTGCCAGGCAGCAGGGGGCAGTCATGTACACAGTTCTTTTAGTATATTCTAACTTGAAGCGTCCCCATCACCATGGGAACGCCTCTGTGTTAGAATATACTGTCGGATCTGAGTTTTCACGAAGTGAAAAATCAGATCTGTAAAAACCAGTTATGCAGACGGATCCGTTCTGAACGGATGCAAGCGTTTGCATTATAGGAGCGGATCCGTCTGTGCAGACACCAGACGGATCCGCTCCAAACGCAAGTGTGAAAGTAGCCTTACAGGGCTTGGAGTTGGTCTGGTCTGATTGTTATCTAGGTAATGGGTGTCTGAAATGTATTCCCTCACCTGCAGCAGGGTGTGTAAAGTTTTAGCTTGCTGGTCACTCTGCTGTCTATATCACTATATTGTTTTTCAGTTATCGCACTCTCTGGAGTAGTGGCCTCAAATGAAGATTGGATCACTTGATGTTCCCTAACACCCTTGGGATATGAACTATTGACAGTGCTTTTTCCTGACTCACTGTCCTAGCTAGAACTCAACCTCCTGACTGGAAGCAGGACCATCCCACCCCTAACTTCACCTCTTCATATATAACATAACAATTGCAGATACCTCAAGGTCTGGGGTACTGCAATGGCACGTGCCATGACATTAAGAAGAATCAGTAGACAATCCAATTCTTGATCCTAAAGAACAATTTACAATAGGTATTAGTGAATGAGTATGATAAGCTAACAAAAGGGGTTGCTGCTGTCCAACTCATGTATTAATGTCACATGCTATTGCGTCGTTATCAGGTAGCAGTAAAACAAAAACTTATATACAGGAACTAAAGGCTTTGGATAATAAGCAGACAAAGCAGTGTTGGAGCCAGGAATAAAAAAAAGAACATCTCTTGAAGAAGTGGTTGGAAGATTTCAGGAATCAGGATGCAGATCATTTATAGGACAATTATTATTCATCTACAGGAGAACAACACTGTGAATATTAAATCTCTTTGGTCTCTATAAAATTATTGTCTCTAGTCAAAGCTTTTCTACATGCTCTTTTTTAGTAGTTCATCTCATAATGTCCTGATGCTTGCATTCTAGTAGGGTGTTCATCTCACTGTGTATATTGTGGCATTCCCACTGCAGATGCCTATTCCTGCCAGCTTCATATGAAACAGCTTAAGAGCTTAAGATATTTTAATTATTTTATATAGTGCAGACTTTTAAATGCTGGTGGGATTAAGGTTGAAATTTTGGATGTTCACCTGGGATCCACACCTATCTGAAAACCTTAGAAATCAACACCAATATCAAACATGCAGATATCTGGAGGAAACAAAGAAAAAAAGAACAAAATGAAATTAAAAGCCTCTATCCGTTGATTTTGTCCACTAGATGTTTCATGAAGATGACAAGTAAACATCCCCTGTGGAATTTTCACAAGGATTACATTAAAATGTCATTATTGGCCAGTAGGTAATATAAACAGTTAACAGATCGTACCATTCTTTATGTTTCTTTCTGTATATCTGATGTTGAAAAAAGGAAGTTTGATGATATATGCTATTGACTTGTGCAGTAAGCCGGATTGGGGTATGCACTCTGACGCCAATAATATGCAATGGCTGGGTCAGATGTAAGTGATGGTTAATAGTTTTGTTTGTGACGCCAATTGCAGCGTGCGCAGGGTACTGTTGCAGGGCCCTTTAAGATGTAATAACTCACGTACCAGGTTAGGAATGCCAGAGTAGTGTAATGTCTCTGTATAGTAGTGGGTATAGTGTCAACGGTGTCTCCTACCTGGGTACGGCTGGACTCCTGGATCCTGGCTCACTTGCAATAAAATGAGTGTGTTGCTAGTAGGAGTAATTGAGGGATTTGCAGCAATAATTGAGATCCAGACCTTTGGTAAAGTTCAAACTGGTCTTTACTTGTTGCAGCATTAATCCATGTGAGATACAGCATTAGTCTGAAGTCCCAGCAGGTATTGGCAATGTGTGGCAGGAATCTGGCTTCTGCTCTATCATGTGTCTAGAGCTCTTTGCAGGATAAGTCGTCTGCTTGTGGCTCTGTAATGTGGCAGGAATTTATATCTTCTGCACTTACTATCTTCTGCTCTATTGGGAACTGACTAGCTGAGGAGGAATTTGGCTTCTCCTGGTCTCTGGACGGTACTCACAGTTGTGCTCACAGGGCATGCTTCTTCCTGGAGTTCTGGAGGTGGCTGCTTGCTTATACCAGCTGAGGCTGCAAGGCTCAGGCTGGGGATGATGATCAATTGTCTCAGCCGAGACAAGATCCTGGCTTGTATCCCTATATCTGGGAGCTCCTACTCGCACAGCCTTCCCCTAGCCGGGGTGGCTGGCACACTAACTCTAACTTCCTTCCCCACCCATGAGGCAGGATGTGGAATAATCCACTCTGCTCACAGAGAGGGGGGGGGGGGGGGGAGCTAATCTGGGATAACCTATTCCAGTCTAGAAATACTAAACTGGCTCTAAGTCCTTGCCAACATTGCTGCCACCTTCTGGTGAACATGAAAATTGCAACAATATATATGTAACAAGGATTATAATGCACATTAGTGAGGATGTGATGTAAAATTACACAAGATGACAATGTAAATACACTTAACAGGTTGTAGCGGGGTAAAAGAGTTTCGTAACATAACTCTGGGATGTTACATTCCCCCTTACTTCGAGTTAAGCCGCCTTCGGCTTATGCTTAGGAGGGAGAAGAAGAACCAGCTCTCGGGTACCCAAATAAGTACAAAGTGCTGCATGTATTACATATATAGACATACATAGACAAAACATATAACGGCTATCCCAAGGTTCCTGCCCGCATGAGTAGGGTGTCCTATTTAACAGTTTCCCTCTCTCGGTATAACCAGTGAACCAAATACTGCACTAAGCAAACATTACTGACTGACTTTGTAGTGTCCTGGCCTCTAGACACCAAAGAAATCATGTATTCCCTTCCCTGCACCAAAGTCTGAAAAATATGGCTTATAGCACGATCACTATGGTGACTATGGGTAGCTAAATTGTGTCTCTAAGGTTTGAGGGCCCATACCTTAGGCAAAGGCTCAGAAGGGGAGGTATTTAGCGTCTCCATGCACTTCTGGCAACGTCACAGGAGGAGGGTATAATCCCATGGAACTCCTGGAAGTAACACCTCAGGATGGGAGCAATTCTGAACATATAACAAACGGGAAGGAGGGGTCTATGACTTCTAACCATTCCTGAAGCAGCGGGGTTACCTGTGTAGTTACTGGACCTGCCAGGACTTACCACTTGGTCCTACCTGGGTACCCGGTATATATGACTCCAGATGTATGCCATTACTATTAAGCATCCGTAAAAAAGGCAGTCCGTTTAAAAAGGGTGAGAGAACAAGAGCTGTAAAATAAGGCACACTTGAGTAAGTTGCTACATTTTTGGTTAAGTGCAATGTTAAGTACAATCATCACAAATAGTGCAGGAAGGTCACATTGCGGCACCTAGAAGAGAATACACACAATGGGCATGTAATACTTGAACGTTATATAACATGTAAACCATGGTAAAATTAGTGCAAAAATATCACAAAGAGCTCAGGTATATGTTTGAGTATTTTCTTTGGGTGCAAGCTTTTTACGTTGCAATAAACCATTTTTAGTAAATAGTGCAAATTTTATTAATGCAAGGGTATGCTCAATTAAGGCTTGAGTCCTTTTGCTTGAAGTGCTTAATGTTGAATCCTCTGGAAACAGGGCAAAAGTCAATTGTAATCCACAGGAATGATAAAAGTTAATTGTAATCCAATGGGAGGTATAAAATTTCATATAAAAGCAGCATATTTTTAGAACCATAGTTCCACAAGGCTATCAAGTAACCTGAGAAAGGGGGTAAAACAATGAGAACTTGGATGCAAGGGGTTAAATGATGATGAAGGGAGTCCTTACAATACATAACCATCAGGGTGAAGACAAAATAGGGCAACCTGTAAAAGAAAACATTAAAAACAATGCCAACGGGTCCTCACCCATCAGGAACAGTCCATGACGTGGCTCCCATTAGTCCTTATTTTTGAAGAGGATGCATTTTTAGAGAAGGACATCCATGTCCTCCTCGCTGCTAGAGCTACTGAAGCGCATCAGGGGGCGCTCTTGCCTCTGGTAGCTCAGGGTTGCAGCAGTAGTGGTACGCCACTGACCTCTAGTGGTGTCCTTGGTATTTGGCTGAGCAGACAGCCTGGAGAATGCAGCTGTGACATGCTGCAAGCCGGGATCCCTAGCCGGTGCAGAGACGGTTAAAACCTCCAGCTGAAGGGGTTCCGGAAGGCAAACAGAGGGTGCCTGGGGCTGCTTCCACTGTAGCACATATGGCTGTACTCTGGTATTAAAAGTTAGAACAGAATTGTTGATTTGGCCCACCCGTAGAGTTGGTGGTGCGGCCAGGTCAGGGATTAGTGGCTCAGGTTCTAGCTGGGGCTGTTCTCTGAACCTCAACCTGCCGTCTGGGGTCTCCTGTAGACAACGGACTTTCTCTGCAGAGCCTGGGTCTTCCTGCCAGGTCTCTGGGGTGGCTGCAGGAGTTAATGGTTTGGCCAGCAGGGTCACACCGGCAGCAAAGGGGCCTTGGACGGAGCGCATAGGGGTGTACTCCACTTTGTCGCCCACATACAGACTGTGGCGGGCCTGCGGCAAATAGGGGCGCTTAACGGAGCGGCGGCCCACAAACATCTCTCTTCCAGAGTAATTGTCCTGAAGGAAGCCCACTCCTCGCTGTACGGAAAACCAGAGGACTGTCCCTGTCCATCTGGTGAGCTTAGGGTCGCCAGGCTGGGGGTCGTCTAAGACTTGTTTGACCCACTCCTCTATGTTGGTCTGGGCATAGGCAGTGATCTCCGACGGAATTTCGGGGTTGAGACATCCTGGTTTAGCAGTAGCAGCACTGGGCGGCGGAGTGGAAGTTCCGGCCGACTCTGCCTGACCAGTAGGTGTCCTTGGCAGAGCAGGCCTAGGCCTATTTGGGGTATCGGGACCCACAGGGAGCGGTGCAGGGGCAGCTACGGACCGGTCCTGGGCCTCAGGGAGCACGTCTGCTCCTACCTGGTGTCGCGGCCGGGCGGCCAGTTCCGGTGCCTTCTGGTGGTCATTGTGGGCTTCAGGTGCCGTCTGCCTGGGCGGCTGTGTCAGTGGCATCCTCCGCGGGAGCAGTCTTAGCATCGGAGGCCATCTTGGGGGACGTCTTGTCTTTGACACTGGCAGCAGTCCGGTTCGCTGAATCAGTAGCGGCTGTTGGATCCACTGCCTCCGAGGTCTGGACTGGAGTCGTGATGTCTTCTTCCGCGGGAGCGTGTTCGGGAAAAGCGGCCTTCTCAGTTTGGTCAGCAGCGGCTGTCTCTTTCCTGGTTGAGGCATGTGCTGGCTCTGGGGACTCTCCGAACGTGCAGGGGCCAGCTCTTTTTACAAGCTGAGAGACCTGGATCTCAGGTACGGTGGTCTCTCAGACGAGCTCTCCCTGGATCGCCATCTGGTCCCATTTTGGAGAAGGGAGCGCCATCTTCCTTGGCTCCTCTGTCGGGGTGCATTCAGGAAGTGAGGGTGGAGCCCAGAGGGAGGAGACTTTACTCCCTTGGCTCACATTGCAAAGTTCTTGGTGGGCAGGCTTTAGATTTCCCGCTTCTAGGGGGGCGTATTCAGCTTCTTCGCACTCTTGAGAGGGCGTTCCTGAGTTTTTCCGCTGCTGGGCATGAAGAAGCAGCGCCATTTTGCTAATATGGCGAATTAACCCTTTGAGTGCTGGTGCACACGTTTTAGCTCTTTCTTGCACAGCAATAAAGCAATAAAGTCAATTTTCAGGGTTTTGGCACAATCCTCAGATCGCAGTACTGTGAAACATGCAATTTGATCCGGTTAAGCACACAATTGGATCCGGTTCTGTTGGCACACAATTCAATTCGTATCCTGTTCCAGTGACGCCAAAATATGCAGTAAGCCAGGTTGGGGTATGCACTCTGATGCCAAAAATATGCAATGGCTGGGTCAGATGTAAGTGATAGTTAATAGTTTTGTTCGTGACGCCAATTGCAGCATGGGCAGAGTACTGTTGCAGGGCCCTTTAAGATGTAATAACTCACGTACCAGGTTAGGAATGGCAGAGTGGTGTAATGTCTCTGTATAGTAGTGGGTATAGTGTCAACGGTGTCTCCTACCTGGGTACGGCTGGACTCCTGGATCCTGGCTCACTTGCAATAAAATGAGTGTGTTGCTAGTAGGAGTAATTGAGGGATTTGCAGCAATAATTGAGATCCAGACCTTTGGTAAAGTTCAAACTGGTCCTTACTTGTTGCAGCATTAATCCACGTGAGATACAGCATTAGTCTGAAGTCCCAGCAGGTATTGGCAATGTGTGGCAGGAATGTGGCTTCTGCTCTATCATGTGCCTAGAGCTCTTTGCAGGATAAGTCGTCTGCTTGTGGCTCTGTAATGTGGCAGGAATTTATATCTTCTGCACTTACTATCTTCTGCTCTATTGGGAACTGACTAGCTGAGGAGGAATTTGGCTTCTCCTGGTCTCTGGATGGTTCTCACAGTTGTGCTCACAGGGTATGCTTCTTCCTGGAGTTCTGGAGGTGGCTGCTTGCTTGTACCAGCTGAGGCTGCAAGGCTCAGGCTGGAGATGATGATCAATTGTCTCAGCCGAGACAAGATCCTGGCTTGTATCCCTATATCTGGCAGCTCCTACTCGCACAGCCTTCCCCTAGCCGGGGTGGCTGGCACACTAACTCTTCCTTCCCCACCCATGAGGCAGGATGTGGGATAATCAACTCTGCTCACAGAGGGGAGGAGGGGGGGGGGGGGAAGTTAAACTGGAATAACCTATTCCAGTCTAGAAATACTAAACTGGCTCTAAGTCCTTGCCAACATTGCTGCCACCTGCTGGTTAACATGAAAATTGCAACAATATATATGTAACAAGGATTATAATGCACATTAGTGAGGATGTGATGTAAAATTACACAAGATGACAATGTAAATACACTTAACAGGTTGTAGCGGGGTAAAAGTTTCGTAACATAACTCTGGGATGTTACACTTGCAAGTGCCCAGGGACATTACTAACTGATGTCTATCCTTTCTGGAGACTGCTGTTGACCTTCCTCCTATGTTTCACCATAGCCAAGTGTCTTTAAGGCTACTTTCACACTAGCGGCACGGACCTCCGGCAGGCTGTTCCGTCCGGTGAACAGCCTGTCGGTGTCACGCCTTGCCCTGTGAATGTGCGGAGGTCTGTCAGACTGGCTGCACATGTTTGAATTCTCTGTTTGTTTTTGTTTGGGTTTGAGCTGGATCCACCTTCCCTCAGGTGTACTGGGTTTGATTGTTAGTGAGGCTATTTATCCCTTCCTCCGGGTTTGAAGAAGCAGGTTGCCTCTTCCCTTTTCCCTACAGCTTAGGGTTTGCCCAGGGTGTATAGGTTTAGGCATGAGGGCATGTGCATATCCACCATTATGGTATGCACATGGGCACAGTGTCACGAGGGTATCTAGAGCCACGTCTGACTCCGTTATACCCGGGGTCAGGAGGTCGCAGCGGGTGGCTGCGCGCTCTATATCTAAAGATCACGTTGTTTCTTAGTGATTGTTTTCTGTGTTTGCCTTGCTATCCTTTTTGTCTCAATCAGGGATCCGTAGCTTCTCCTCCTCAGCTGTTTCTTGTCTGCCACTCCCAACCTCCTTATATTCTCCCCTCACACTTCTCTAGTTGCCAGTTATAGAGCTTCCTGCCTGGACATCTATACTGACCCACTGGAGTTGTGAATCCTGGTTGTCGTTCCAGAGTGCTACCCTCCGGATCCCTGTTGGGCTTCTTGTTGTCTCCTGTTGTCGCCCACCTGGGATTATATGTTGAGTTTGTATTGTTTGTCCTTCCCTTGGTGTTTTCCTTTAGAGCTAGTGGTGCGGACTAGTGTTCCCACCGCCCTGTTCACTATCTAGGGCTCAGCTTAGGGAAAGCCAGGGCTTTAGGCACGTGATCGGCGTACGGGTGAGGAACCTGTCTAGGGACGTCAGGGCAGCCAGGTGCCAGCCGCTAGGTGAGTCAGGGGTTACCACCTTCCCTCTCACTTGGTCAGGGCCTTCCTTGTTCCCTCCCTCTGTGTCACGTATGTGATAGTCACGCCGACCGTGATATTATAACTGGCCTTTACTTTTTGAGAAAAAAAAAAAAAAACATTTTCTTTTTTTTTTTCTCTACTTAGAATCCAATATGGATCCTATTGCTGCCTTGGCAAAACAGCTTCAAGGCCTGTCTTTGGAGGTGGCAGGATTGAAGGCGTCTGTCCTCCAACAACAGCAGCAAATGCAGCAGACCGCACCCCCAGCGGTTGCTATGGGTAACCAGGTTGTTACAGAACCCAAGGTTGTTCTTCCTGACAGATTTTCTGGGGGAAGGGACAAATTTGCAACGTTCCGTGAGGCCTGCAAATTATACTTTAAGTTGCGCCCTTACTCCTCAGGTAATGAAGAACAGCGGGTTGGGATTGTCATTTCCCTGCTTCAGGGGGACCCACAATCCTGGGCGTTCTCGTTACCTCCTGGTTCCCAGGCTCTCCGGTCAGTGGAGGGATTTTTTGGGGCTTTGGGTCTCATATATGATGACCCTGACCGAGTCGCCCTGGCTGAGTCGAAGTTACGGAGACTCCTACAGGGAGATCGGTCAGCAGAGGAATATTGCTCAGAGTTCCGTAGGTGGGCTACGGATACTCAGTGGAACGACCCGGCTCTCAGGAGTCAGTTCTGCTCTGGGTTATCTGAAAGGGTTAAGGATGCACTGGCGCTGTATGAGACCCCCCTTTCCCTTGATGCTGTTATGTCCCTCTCTATCAGAATAGATAGGCGTCTTAGGAAGAGATCGAAAATTCCTGAGCAATTTGTTACCTCTCCCAAGCAACAATTAGTCTGTACGGACTTAGATGAGCCTATGCAGCTAGGCGTAACTTCTCGTCAGGTCCGTCCTCCTGAGGTTCGCCGTAGGGGGGGGGGCTTGTTTTTTCTGTGGGGGGAAGGGTCATTTCATTAATGTCTGTCCCTCCTTTCTCAAAAACAAAAGACCGTCGGAAAACTACTAACCCCAGGCTGTGCGGAGGATGTCAGCCGGGGGGTATACGTTTCCTCCATACGAACATCTCAATTTGTGTTACCAGCGGTTATTGTTTTTGGTGTTAAGACGGAGTCTATTTCTTTTTTTCTAGACAGTGGAGCAGGGGTAAATTTGATTGATGCCCATTTTGCCCGCACTATGGGTTTGTCTCTCTGTACGCTGCAGAGACCTATTCCCGTATTCGCTATAGATTCGGCTCCTCTGTCTCAGAGAAACCTCACCCACATTGTTCATAATTTACACCTTCGGGTAGGGGTCCACCATAATGAGTGTCTTTCATGTTACGTTCTGGAGGGCCTTCCCTCTCCTGTGGTATTGGGTCTTCCCTGGTTGGTAGCGCACAATCCAGTGGTGGATTGGCAGGCCAGGGAGATATTGGAGTGGAGTGAGCATTGCAGAGAGAATTGCTTAAATAACAATTGCT